>NC_088230.1:37523804-37586920 GCF_036934945.1 Oncorhynchus masou masou
TCCACTTAGTCTCCACTCAGTCTTCACTTTGCTGCAGAAGTATTTATTTTTAAGGCTCCAGATTAACTAGTGTTTATTTCTAAAGATTAACTCATGTTGTTTTAGCTACTTTTTTCATTCTTCTCTGCAACCAGTCCGGAAACAACCCATACTGTACAGGAAGTAGCTAGCCCAGTGGCTAAAGACAACAACCCATACTGTACAGGAAGTCGCTAGCCCAGTGGCTAAAGACAACAACCCATACTGTACAGGAAGTAGCTAGCCCAGTGGCTAAAGACAACAACCCATACTGTACAGGAAATAGATAGCCCAGTAGCTAAAGACAACAACCCATACTGTACAGGAAGTAGCTAGCCCAGTGGCCAAAGACAACAACCCATACTGTACAGGAAGTAGCTATCCCAGTGGCTTAAGACAACAACCCATACTGTACAGGATGTAGCTAGCCCAGTTGCTACAGACAACAACCCATACTGTACAGGAAGTAGCTAGCCCAGTGGCTAAAGACAACAACCCATACTGTACAGGAAATAGCTAGCCCAGTAGCTACAGACAACAACCCATACTGTACAGGAAGTAGCTAGCCCAGTAGCTACAGACAACAACCCATACTGTACAGGAAGTAGCTAGCCCAGTAGCTAAAGACAACAACCCATACTGTACAGGAAATAGATAGCCCAGTAGCTACAGACAACAACCCATACTGTACAGGAAGTAGCTAGCCCAGTAGCTACAGACAACAACCCATACTGTACAGGAAGTAGCTAGCCCAGTGGCTAAAGACAACAACCCATACTGTACAGGAAATAGCTAGCCCAGTAGCTACAGACAACAACCCATACTGTACAGGAGTTACAGTTGAAGTCGGAAGTTTACATACACTTTAGCCAAATACGTTTAAACTCAGTTTTTCACAATTCCTGACATTTAATCCAAGTAAAATTCCTGTTTTTGGTCAGTTTGGATCACCACTTTATTTTAAGAATGTGAAATGTCAGAATAATAGTAGAGAGATGTAATGGTCTTCTTCCTCCTCTGACGAGGAGTAACGAGAAGGATTGGAGGACCAATGTGCAGCGTGGTAAGTGTCCATATTTTTAATAAAGAAATTGAGCACTGAACAAAAACAACAAACTGAACGAACAAAACTGAAACAATTCTGTCTGGTGCAGAACACAAACACTCAACAGAAAACAATCACCCACAACTCAAACGTGAAACCAGGCTACCTAAGTATGGTTCTCAATCAGGGACAACGATTGACAGCTGCCTCTGAACCATACCAGGCCAAACACAGATATCCCAAATTATAGAAAAAAAATAACATAGACTGCCCACCCCAACTCACGCCCTGAACATACTAAAACAAAGACAAAACAAAGGAACTAAGGTCAGAACGTGACAAGAGAATGACTTATGTCAGCTTTTAATTCTTTCATCACATGCCCAGTGGGTCAGAAGTTTACATACACTCAATTAGGATTTGGTAGCATTGCCTTTAAATTGTTTAAAGAAATGGGCAATAGAACATTTCCTTTTAGAGCAATAAAGAAATGGAATAAATTAACTGAGCAAACTAGAAACCTTTCAATATATAAGTTTAAACATGATTTAAAAACAATTTAAATATAGTATATAGAAATGTTGTGGGACTATAGTAGATGAAGAATCAATATATATAAGAAACAAGAAATTTGTGGAGTAGATGAAAAATGAGTTTTAATGACTCCATCCTAAGTGTATGTAAACTTCTGACTTTAACTGTAAGTATGAGTGGAGTGCTGTCAGTTAGCAGGGATGAGTGGAGTGGCGTCAGTTAGTAGGAATGAGTGGAGTGTTGTCAGTTAGCAGAGATGAGTGGAGTGTCGTCAGTTAGCAGAGATGAGTGGAGTGTTGTCAGTTAGCAGGGATGAGTGGAGTGTCGTCAGTTAGCAAGGATGAGTGGAGTGCTGTCAGTTAGCAGGGAGGAGTGGAGTGCTGTCAGTTAGCAGGGAGGAGTGGAGTGCTGTCAGTTAGCAGGGATGAGTGGAGTGCTGTCAGTTAGCAGGGATGAGTGGAGTGCTTTCAGCAACTGCTGGCTGATTGGCTGTACTTACACAAAAGAAAATGATAAAACAACCTCCTCCATCCCTCTTTAGTTGTACAAATAATCCAGAATAAACTCATTTATGGTGCTTGCATTGCTGTGTTTCTTTGAAAATTCATATTTCAGGAAATTGTTTTTATAGCATTTTTTTGGTATAATTTGGTTGTCATGACAATACTCCACATGGGCACCATGGAAAGTGATTGGCTTTCGGTTTCAAATCAGTTAAAATGTATAATTAGCTTTTAAGGGGCTTTGTTTGCATGGGAAACATATGTTTGCATTGCCAAAGCAAGGGAAATGGATGATTAACAAAAGGGGAAATAAACAATGGAAATAAACAGTAAACATACAGGCTGCGGTCAACTAAACAGCCACATTCATTGTTTATTTCATAATCACACAGAGTCCCCAGGGAGAAATCAGAGAACATATGTCAACATTAAGCAGTTTTTGCTTTGCATCATACCTGTTCAGAAACTGTCTGTCTTTGCTATGATCTTCATCTGTCTCCTTCATCATCACAGTTGGAACCGGGAAGGGAGTGTTGTCTAGAGGCAGTGGTGATGGTTGGAGATTGATCTGTTGTCTGAAATGTGACTCAATCAGATTGAGAAACACTTATCAGGCAATAATCAGTGGACTGAGAGAGTGGAGGGATGGAGAGATGAAGAGATGGAGGGATGGAGAGATGGAGGGGGGATGGAGGGATGGAGAGATGGAGGGATGGAGAGATGGAGGGATGGAGGGATGGCGAGATGGAGGGATGGAGGGATGGCGAGATGGAGGGATGGAGAGATGAAGAGATGGAGAGACAGTGATGAGCAGGGATGATGGAGACTGATCTTACTTCACCTCTGAAACCAGCAATCGTAGCCATCAGCGGTTTCCCTGACAACTCCTGACAGAGGACATGACACTTCTGCCGGAAACATTATCCCCCTTTCTCTCAATTCATGATCCTCCCTTTCTCTTCCTTTCTCTCAAATCATGATCCTCCCTTTCTCTTCCTTTCTCTCAAATCATGATCCTCCCTTTCTCTTCCTTTCTCTCAATTCATGATCCTCCCTTTCTCTTCCTTTCTCTCAAATCATGATCCTCCCTTTCTCTTCCTTTCTCTCAATTCATGATCCTCCCTTTCTCTTCCTTTCTCTCAATTCATGATCCTCCCTCTCTCTTCCTTTCTCTCAATTCATGATCCTCCCTTTCTCTTCCTTTCTCTCAATTCATGATCCTCCCTCAGTTCTTCCTTTCTCTCAATTCATGATCCTAGCCTTTCTCTTCCTTTCTCTCAATTCATGATCCTCCCTTTCTCTTCCTTTCTCTCAATTCATGATCCTCCCCTCTCTTCCTTTCTCTCAATTCATGATCCTCCCTTTCTCTTCCTTTCTCTCAATTCATGATCCTCCCTCTGGCTGATTCCTTTCTCTCAAAAGAAAATTCTTCCTCCTTCTCTCAATTCATGATCCTCATTTATGGTCTCTTCCTTTCTCTCAATTCATGATCCTCCTCTCTCTTCCTTTCTCTCAATTCATGATCCTCCCTTTCTCTTCCTTTCTCTCAATTCATGATCCTCCCTTTTCTTTTTCTCTCAATTCATGATCCTCCCTTTCTCTTCCTTTCTCTCAATTCATGATCCTCCCTTTCTCTTCATTGTTTCTCTCAATTCATGATCCTCCCATATTCTCTTCCTTTTCTCTTTCATGATCCTCTTCCTTTCTTCTCATGATTCCTCTTCCTTCTCTCAATTCATGATCCTCCCTTTCTCTTCCTTTCTCTCAAATCATGATCCTCTGAGAGAGTGGAGGGATGGAGAGATGGAGGGATCTCTTCCTTTCTCTCAATTCATGATCCTCCCTTTGAAGAGATCTTCCTGATTTCTCTCAAATCATGATCCTCCCTTTCTCTTCCTTTCTCTCAATTCATGATCACTCCAGCCTCTCTTCCTTTCTCTCAAATCATGATCCTCCCTCTCTCTTCCTTTCTCTCAAATCATGATCCTCCCTTTCTCTTCCTTTCTCTCAAATCATGATCCTCCCTCTCTCTTCCTTTCTCTCAAATCATGATCCTCCTTCCTTTCTCTCAAATCATGATCCTCTCTCTTCCTTTCTCTCAATTCATGATCCTCCCTCTCTCTTCCTTTCTCTCAAATCATGATCCTCCCTTTCTCTTCCTTTCTCTCAATTCATGATCCTCCCTTTCTCTTCCTTTTCTCTCAATTCAATTCAATTCAAGGGCTTTATTGGCATGGGAAACATGTGTTAACATTGCCAAAGCAAGTAAGGTCTCTATCTCACTGTGATCTCATTCACCACATGCCCTATTCTGACTTAAACACTGGTTGATTCAATGATTCCCTCTCCCAGACTGGTGGATTCAATGAGAGGTTCCCTCTCCCAGACTGGTTGATTCAATCATGAGGTTCCCTCTCCCAGACTGGTTGATTCAATCATGATTCCCTTTCTCCCAGACTGGTGGATTCAATGAGGTTCCCTCTCCCAGACTGGTTGATTCAACGAGGTTCCCTCTCCCAGACTGGTGGATTCAATGAGGTTCCCTCTCCCAGACTGGTTGATTCAATGAGAGGTTCCCTCTCCCAGACTGGTTGATTCAATGAGAGGTTCCCTCTCCCAGACTGGTGGATTCAATGAGTAAGGTTCTATCTCCCAGACTGGTTGATTCAACCAGAGGCCCTATTCTCCCAGACTGGTGGATTCAATGAGAGGTTCCCTCTCCCAGACTGGTTGATTCAATGAGAGGTTCCCTCTCCCAGACTGGTGGATTCAATGAGAGGTTCCCTCTCCCAGACTGGTTGATTCAATGAGAGGTTCCCTCTCCCAGACTGGTTGATTCAATGAGAGGTTCCCTCTCCCAGACTGGTTGATTCAATGAGAGGTTCCCTCTCCCAGACTGGTTGATTCAATGAGAGGTTCCCTCTCCCAGACTGGTTGATTCAATGAGAGGTTCCCTCCCAGACTGGTGGATTCAATGAGAGGTTCCCTCTCCCAGACTGGTGGATTCAATGAGAGGTTCCCTCTCCCAGACTGGTTGATTCAATGAGAGGTTCCCTCTCCCAGACTGGTTGATTCAACGAGAGGTTCCCTCTCCCAGACTGGTGGATTCAATGAGAGGTTCCCTCTCCCAGACTGGTGGATTCAACGAGAGGTTCCCTCTCCCAGACTGGTGGATTCAATGAGAGGTTCCCTCTCCCAGACTGGTGGATTCAATGAGAGGTTCCTCTCCCAGACTGGTGGATTCAACGAGAGGTTCCCAGACTCTCCCAGACTGGTGGATTCAACGAGAGGTTCCCTCTCCCAGACTGGTTGATTCAATGAGAGGTTCCCTCCCAGACTGGTTGATTCAACGAGAGGTTCCCTCTCCCAGACTGGTTGATTCAATGAGAGGTTCCTCTCCCAGACTGGTGGATTCAAAGGTTCCCTCTCCCAGAGAGGATTCAACGAGAGGTTCCCTCTCCCAGACTGGTGGATTCAACGAGAGGTTCCCTCTCCCAGACTGGTTGATTCAATGAGAGGTTCCCTCTCCCAGACTGGTGGATTCAATGAGAGGTTCCTCTCCCAGACTGGTTGATTCAATGAGAGGTTCCCTCTCCCAGACTGGTTGATTCAATGAGAGGTTCCCTCTCCCAGACTGGTTGATTCAATGAGAGGTTCCCTCTCCCAGACTGGTGGATTCAACGAGAGGTTCCCTCTCCCAGACTGGTGGATTCAATGAGAGGTTCCCTCTCCCAGAGGTTCCCTCTCCCAGACTGTTCATTCTCCCTCTCCCAGATAGGTTATTGAGTTCAGTGTCCCAGACTGATAGAAAAGACTCCCAGACTGGTTGATAGCCGATATCTCCCAGACTGGTGGATTCACACCTCTCCCAGACTGGTTGGCAACCATGGTTCATTTAGTCTCTCCCTCTCTGTCTGGATTCTTTCTCTCTCTGGTCTCTCTCTCTCCCAGACTGTTCATTCTCCTCTCTAGGTTATTGAGTTCTGTCTGTCTCGGCTGTCTAGCCGATATCTGGGCCTCTCTTTTCTCACTCTCTTTCTCTCTGTCATTTGTCTCTCTCTCTCTCCTCTCTCTCTCCTCTCTCTCTCTCTCTCTCTTCTCTCTCTCTCTGTCTCTCTCTCTCTCTCTCTCTCTCTCTCTCTCTCTTTCACTTTCTCCTCTCTCCTCTCTCTCTCTCTCCCTCTCTCCTCTTCTCTCTCTCTCTCTCTCTCTCTCTCTCTATCTCTCTCTCTCCCTCTCTCTCTCTCTCTGTGTTCCCTATACAGTGTGTTACTTTTGACAGTCCTTGGTCCATGTTCAAAAGTAGCGCATTATGTAGAGTGTGCACCACTATGTGCACTACTGTATGTAGGGAATAGGGTGCCATTTGGAACATGTGCACTCCTGTATGTAGGGAATAGGGTGCCATTTGAAACATGTGCACTACTGTATGTCGGGAATAGGATGCCATTTGGAACATGTGCACTACTGTATGTCGGGAATAGGATGCCATTTGGAACATGTTTACTACTGTATTTAGAGAATAGGGTGCCATTTGACACACAGACATGGACAGACTCCAGAACTAGGGTCATTTTGATCAGAACTCTCTCATGGATGTTTGACTACTGCCACCAAAGGTTTCTGCATTTCATTATGCTATTAAAATGTGAGTTTAATATAGTCACCTTCCAGTTTGATGTTGACCTTGTCTATAGAAAGACTTTCCAATAGCAATAGTTGGTAGGTGAGAGATCTCCAGATTGCACCAAACGGTGCCTTGTGGTCCAATGTCTCCCAAAGAAACAAATAAGCAATTCATAGGTTAATACGGTGGTTAGGTTAATAGGTTAAAACTTCCGTTTGAAAAACAAATATTTTCTTGAAAAATACTTGGTAATTCCTTTGAGTTGAGTGCTACTGTTCAAGAAAACCTCTCTACTGACTCCTGATACCCCCTTTCTACTGACTCCTCCTCTCCTCCACGTCTCCTCTACTCCACGTCTCCTCTCCTCCACGTCTCCTCTCCTCTTCTCCATGACTCCTCTCCTCCACCTCTCCTCTCCTCTCCTCAACGTCTCCTCTCCTCTCCTCCATGACTCCTCTCCTCCACCTCTCCTCTCCTCTCCTCTACTCCACGTCTCCTCTCCTCAACGTCTCCTCTCCTCTCCTCCATGACTCCTCTCCTTCACCTCTCCTCTCCTCTCCTCCACGTCTCCTCTCCTCCACGTCTCCTCTCCTCAACGTCTCCTCTCCTCAACGTCTCCTCTCCTCAACGTCTCCTCTCCTCATCGTCTCCTCTCCTCTCCTCCATGACTCCTCTCCTCCACCTCTCCTCTCCTCTCCTCCACGTCTCCTCTCCTCCACGTCTCCTCTCCTCAACGTCTCCTCTCCTCAACGTCTCCTCTCCTCTCCTCCATGACTCCTCTCCTCCACCTCTCCTCTCCTCTCCTCCACGCCTCCTCTACTCCACGTCTCCTCTCCTCTCCTCAATGTCTCCTCCACCTCTCCTCCACCTCTCCTCCACCTCTCCTCCACCTCTCCTCCACCCTCCTCTCCTCCACCTCTCCTCCACCTCTCCTCTCCTCCACCTCTCCTCCACGTCTCCTCCTCCTCCCTCCTCATCCTCTCCTTCAACTCTCCTCCACCTCTCCCTCTCCTCCCCTCCACCGCTCCTCTTCTCCACCTTTCCTCCACGTCTCCTTTCCTCCACCTCTCCTCTCCTCTCCTCCTCTCCTCCACCTCTCCTCTCCTCCACCTCTCCTCTCCTCCACCTCTCCTCTCCTCTCCTCCACCTCTCCTCTCCTCCACGTCTCCTCTCCTCCACGACTCCTCTCCTCCACCTCTCCTCTCCTCCACCTCTCCTCTCCTCCACGTCTCTTCTCCTGTCCTCTCCTCCACTTCTCCTCTACTCCACATCTCTTCTCTTCTCCACCTATTCTCTCCTTCACGTCTCTTCTCCTGTCCTCTCCTCTTCTCCATCTTTCCTCTCCTCCACATCTCTTCTCCTGTCCTCTCCTCTTCTCCACCCCTCCTCTCTTCTCCTCCACGTCTCTTCTCCTGTCCTCTCCTCCACCTCTCCTCTACATCTCTTCTCCTGTCCTCTCCCCTTCTCCACCTCTCCTCTCCTCCACATCTCTTCTCCTGTCCTCTCCTCCATGTCTCCTCTCCTCTGATTTCCCTTAAAATGTTGGTTTAGAAAAGTTGTGTTCGTCAGTATAATTCAAGTTCGCCTGTGTTTGTTTTTCTTCTGCACCCCTGCCACCCCTAGGCCTAAGGACAAACACTTCCCATGACCTTAGTACAGCAATTATTAACATTCACGTTGTTTTAGAGGCTATCAATGGAAAAACCTGATCAATTCTGTATGAATCCCGCACCGGGCGGCACATCCCGGGAAGATTGTAAAACATTGCCAATAAACATACAAAGTGCCCCCAAGGGTTTCTCTGGTCCACTTTCATTGAATGGACTTTTAAGTATGGGTATACAGAATGCCTCATTTGCATTGCCTTTAGAAAGCGGGACGAGACAGCAGAAAGCAGACAGCCTTGTTTTGGCACAGAAATGGCACAGAGAAAAAAAAAGAGGAGATTTTTTTCAGGATATTGGATATGGGAGTAAACCGTTATAATTAATGTATTTTAATCAATAATAGTAATTGAAGGGATACTTCAACCCAAGAGATAGGGCCAGAATTGAATCAATTATATATAGAGTTATTATTCAACACCTGACTTGAAAAATTAAATGGAACCGCTCTCCAAGTACAAAACTTGTTAGCTGAGGGTAGAATAAAATATAATTTTGTTGGATCTGTGGAGGAGTCAAGTTCAACAACCACCTCTACTCCTAGAATATAATTAGTACTGTCATCAAGTTCAACAACCACCTCTACTCCTAGTATATAATTAGTACTGTCATCATGTTCAACAATCACCTCTACTCCTAGAATATAATTAGTACTGTCATCATGTTCAACAATCACCTCTACTCCTAGTATATAATTAGTACTGTCATCATGTTCAACAATCACCTCTACTCCTAGAATATAATTAGTACTGTCATCATGTTCAACAATCACCTCTACTCCTAGAATATAATTAGTACTGTCATCATGTTCAACAATCACCTCTACTCCTAGAATATAATTAGTACTGTCATCATGTTCAACAATCACCTCTACTCCTAGAATATAATTAGTACTGTCATCATGTTCAACAATCACCTCTACTCCTAGAATATAATTAGTACTGTCATCATGTTCAACAACCACTCCTAGTATATAATTAGTACTGTCATCATGTTCAACAATCCTACCTAGAATATAATTAGTTCATCATGAGTTCCCTAGTATATAATTGCTCCCCCATCACCCCCCTATTAGTACTGTCATCATGTTCAACAACTAGTATATAATTAGTACTGTCATCATGTTCACAACAACCCAGACAGACGGACTGGTCATCATGTCCTAGTATATAATTAGTACTGTCATCATGTTCAACAATCACTCCTAGAATATAATTAGTACCTCTACTCCTAGAATATAATTAGTACTGTCATCATGTTCAACAACCACCTCTACTCCTAGTATATAATTAGTACTGTCCCCCCATAGTACCCCAACCTACACAACAATCAACCCAGACAGACGGACTGGGTCGTTCATCATGTTCAACAACCACCTCTCGGTTCCTACCATGTTTTGAAGCCCCCATAGTACCCCAACTTACACAACAACCCAGACAGACGGACTGGGTCGCATAGAGCCCCCATAGTACCCCAACCTACACAACAACCCAGACAGACGGACTGGGTCGCAAGCCCCCATAGTACCCCAACTTACACAACAACCCAGACAGACGGACTGGGTCGCATAGAGCCCCCATAGTACCCCAACTTACACAACAACCCAGACAGACGGACTGGGTCGTACCCCAACTTACACAACAACCCAGACAGAGAGCCCCCCATAGTACCCCAACCTACACAGCAGCCCAGACAGACGGACTGGGTCGCATAGAGCCCCCCATAGTACCCCAACTTACACAACAACCCAGACAGACGGACTGGGTCGCATAGAGCCCCCCATAGTACCCCAACCTACACAGCAGCCCAGACAGATGTTTAGACTGGGGCTTCCATCCTTATTACCATATGCTGGGATTACTTTGACAAAATTATTATTGTCCTCCTGTACGCAGCTCAATTTCCCCTAAAGGGACAAAACGGCAGATAGATTAATATGAAGGAGCAATTAGGAGAGGAAATGTGTCTGTTATCTTAACTTTGTACTTGCACAGCAGTGATGAGAATTAGAACTCTGCCTTGAATACAGAATATGTAACTCACTCACTTTTTTAAGATCAATGAGCAGAGCTAAAATTCACACCTAGCCAATGATAATCAAATTTGTAATTGAAATAAGGTTTGTTTATTGTCACAATTGAAGTTAGTATTGGATGTATTACAGTGTATGGTCTTTTTTTTGTCTTCTTGATTCATAACATTCAACTAACACCATATCATGTAATGTCCTGTAACGACTTGTAATGAGGTCTGTGTGTGGCTGGTGTAGAGGAGTCAGGCGCAGGACAGCAGATATGAGTAAATAAACGTACTTTGCTCAACATAATAATAAACGCGACACAAAAAAGAAAGCCCACAGAAATGGACCTACTACATAACAAACAATCACTCACAAATAAACATGGGGGAACAGAGGGTTGAATAATGAACAAGTAATTGGGGGATTGAAACTAGTTGTTTCTGTAACTACCACTATATAATGTTCTGTAACTATCACTATATAATGTTCTATAACTACCACTATATAATGTTCTATAACTACCACTATAGAATGTTCTGTAACTACCACTATATAATGTTCTATAACTACCACTATATAATGTTCTATAACTACCACTATATAATGTTCTATAACTACCACTATATAATGTTCTATAACTACCACTATATAATGTATTGTTCTGTAACTACCACTATGTAGTGTTCTATAACTACCACTATATAATGTTCTATAACTACCACTATATAATGTTCTATAACTACCACTATATAATGTTCTATAACTACCACTATATAATGTTCTATAACTACCACTATAGAATGTTCTGTAACTACCACTATATAATGTTCTATAACTACCACTATAGAATGTTCTATAACTACCACTATATAATGTTTATAACTACCACTATATAATGTTCTATAACTACCACTATATAATGTTCTATAACTACCACTATATAATGTTCTATAACTACCACTATATAATGTTCTATAACTACCACTATATAATGTTCTGTAACTACCACTTTTTAATGTTCTATAACTACCACTATATAATGTTCTGTAACTACCACTATATAATGTTCTATAACTACCACTATATAATGTTCTATAACTACCACTATATAATGTTCTATAACTACCACTATATAATGTTCTATAACTACCACTACATAATGTTCTATAACTACCACTGTATAATGTTCTATAACTACCACTATATAATGTTCTATAACTACCACTATATAATGTTCTGTAACTACCACTTTTTAATGTTCTATAACTACCACTATATAATGTTCTGTAACTACCACTATATAATGTTCTATAACTACCACTATATAATGTTCTATAACTACCACTATATAATGTTCTATAACTACCACTACATAATGTTCTATAACTACCACTGTATAATGTTCTATAACTACCACTATATAGTGTTCTATAACTACCACTATATAATGTTCTATAACTACCACTATATAATGTTCTATAACTACCACTATATAATGTTCTGTAACTACCACTATATAATGTTCTGTAACTACCACTGTATAATGTTCTATAACTACCACTATATAATGTTCTATAACTACCACTATATAATGTTCTGTAACTACCACTTTATAATGTTCTATAACTACCACTATATAATGTTCTGTAACTACCACTATATAATGTTTTATAACTAACCACCACTATATAATGTTCTATAACTACCACTATATAATGTTCTATAACTACCACTATATAATGTTCTGTAACTACCACTATATAATGTTCTATAACTACCACCACTATATACCACTATATAAGTGTTCTATAATGTTCTATAACTACCACTATATAATGTTCTATAACTACCACTATATAATGTGATGTAATGTAACTACCAACCAGCCACCTGCCAGCAGCCAGTCAACAGCCATCCAGCCATCCACCATCAAATCCAGCCAGACAACCACAACCCACCAGCCAGCCACCAGCCAGCAAGCCAGCAGCCAGCCAGCCAGAAACCAGCCATCCAGCCACCATCCATCCACCATCCAGCCTGCCAGCCAGACAACCACAACCCACCAGCCAGCCACCAGCTTGCCAGCCACCATCCAGCCACCAGTCAACCAGTCATCCCCCATCCAGCCAGCCAGCCAGACAACCACAACCCACCAGCCAGCCACCAGCCAGACAACCACAACCCACCATACAGCCAGCCAGCCAGCCACCATACAGCCACCATCCAGCCACCCAGCCATCAGCCACCAGCCAGCCAGCCACCCACCAGCCATCCACAAGCCAGCCAGCAAGCAACCTGCCAGCCACAAGCCAGCCAGCCAGCCACCACCTGGCCAGACAGCCACAACCCATCAGCAAGCAGCCACCAGCCAGCCAGCCAATAGCCAGCCAGCCACCCACACACCCACCAGCCAGACAGCAAACCACCAGCCAGTCATCGGCCACCAGCCAGCCAGCCACCTGCCAGTCGGCTTCCCTCCCTCCCTCCCTCCCTCCCTCCCTCCCTCCCTCCCTCCCGCCCCTTGTATTTTTCTCTCTCTGTGTTTATTAACAACTTCAATCATCATTGCATTCTAAGGACAAGCAGATGGCCTTTCTTCTCTTTCCCAGCAGGAATTAGAGGCATCGTCACTAAACAGTACATTCCACCCAGTGAGACATCAATTTACCTGCTATTACCAGCTCTGCTGTCTTTAAGAGGACCAGGAAATTAAAACATAGAAATGACTGAAGCAATTGGATTCCATCTATTCAGCCCCATGCTTTTGTTCCATTCAGCCCCATGTGTTTTATTCCATTCATCACCATGTGTTTTATTCCATTCAGCCCCATGTGTTTTATTCCATTCAACCCCATGTGTTTTATTCCATTCAGCCCCATGTGTTTTATTCCATTCAGCCCCATGTGTTTTATTCCATTCAACCCCATGTGTTTTATTCCATTCAGCCCCATGTGTTTTGTTCCATTCAACCCCATGTGTTTTATTCCATTCAGCCCCATGTGTTTTGTTCCATTCAACCCCATGTGTTTTATTCCATTTTTGTTTTATTCCATTCAACCCCATGTGTTTTTTATTCCATTCAACCCCATGTGTTTTGTTCCATTCAACCCCATGTGTTTTATTCCATTCAGCCCCATGTGTTTTATTCCATTCAGCCCCATGTGTTTTATTCCATTCAACCCCATGTGTTTTATTCCATTCAGCCCCATGTGTTTTATTCAATTCAACCCCATGTGTTTTATTCCATTCAGCCCCATGTGTTTCATTCCATTCAGCCCCATGTGTTTTATTCCATTCAGCCCCATGTGTTTTATTCCATTCAACCCCATGTGTTTTATTCCATTCAGCCCCATGTTTTATTCCATTCAGCCCCATGTGTTTTATTCCATTCAACCCCATGTGTTTTATTCCATTCAGCCCCATGTGTTTTATTCCATTCAGCCCCATGTGTTTTATTCAATTCAACCCCATGTGTTTTATTCCATTCAGCCCCATGTGTTTTATTCCATTCAGCCCCATGTGTTTTATTCCATTCATGTGTTTTATTCCATTCAACCCATGTGCCCCATGTGTTTTATTCCATTCAACCCCATGTGTTTTATTCCATTCAGCCCCATGTGTTTTATTCCATTCATCACCATGTGTTTTATTCCATTCAGCCCCATGTGTTTTATTCCATTCAGCCCCATGTGTTTTTTATTCAATTCAACCCCATGTGTTTTATTCAATTCAACCCCATGTGTTTTATTCCATTCAACCCCATGTGTTTTATTCCATTCAACCCCATGTGTTTTATTCCATTCAGAATCACCAGAGCATGACTTTCCTCTTCCTTTCTGAATACATTATCTATAGTTAGACATGAATACATTATCTTCAGTTAGACATGGATACATTATCTATAGTTAGACATGAATACATTACCTCCAGTTAGCCATGAATAAATTATCTTGAGTTAGAAATCCATTCAACAAGTTCTCTCCAGTTAGCCATGAATACATTTTCTTCAGTACCCATTCATACATACATTATCTCCAGTTATCCATTAATGAATTGTCATCAGTCAGCCATGAACACGTACTCTGCAGTAACCATGAATTCATTATCTCCAGTTATCCATGAAAACATTATCTCCAGTTATCAATGAACACATTATCTCCAGTAACCATCTCATTATCTCCAGTTAACCACTGATACATTATCTCCAGTTAACCACTGATACATTATTTCCGGTTACCCATGCATACATTATCTGCAGTTATCCATGAATAAATGGTCATCAGTTAGCCATGGCTGAAGAAAACAAATGAGTCATACAGGGTTATGATCTGCTTCCACCATAACCAGGTTATAAATGACAAACTCCAAAGGACCCTGTTTTATAGTGTAGTGAAGAGAAGCAGAGCAGCGGCACAGAAGGAGGAGGAAGGATGGAGAAGGAGGAGGCAGAAATGAGTTTAAAATCTTTCCTTTCTTTCAGGTCTCTCTCTCTCTCATTCCTTCTCCCTCCATCCTTTCGTTCTGTGCCGATGGTCTGTTTCTCCCTCGAGCTAGCAGGTTTCCTATAAAAGAGGGTCCTTCATATGACATTGAGGTTTTCTCTCCACAAAAGCCTTGGTAGTGTGGAGAAATAACCATATGTTTCATAATGAATATCAGGTAATTACATTGAAATTAACAATGTGCAATGTTTTTGGCTAAAAACGCTTCACCTCAGTCCAATTCTTGCAGTAAACGTTTGCCCACTTGTCTCTGTTAGTATGAGGACGTATTCAGTGACAACTGCTATTTGGTGTCAGGTCCGATTCAGTGACAACTGCTATTCGGTGTCAGGTCATATTCAGTGACAACTGCTATTCGGTGTCAGGTCATATTCAGTGACAACTGCTATTTGGTGTCAGGTCATATTCAGTGACAACTGCTCTCCTGTTCTCCTAAGGAGCTAGCAGGTCTAAGAGTCAGATTAGAGCCTGTTTGCCTAAGGAGCTAGTAGGTCTAAGAGTCAGATTAGAGCCTATTTGCCTAAGGAGCTAGCAGGTCTAAGAGTCAGATTAGAGCCTGTTCTCCTAAGGAGCTAGCAGGTCTAAGAGTCAGATTAGAGCCTATTTGCCTAAGGAGCTAGCAGGTCTAAGAGTCAGATTAGAGCCTGTTCACCTAAGGAGCTAGCAGGTCTAAGAGTCAGATTAGAGCCTGTTTGCCTAAGGAGCTAGCAGGTCTAAGAGTCAGATTAGAGCCTATTTGCCTAAGGAGCTAGCAGGTCTAAGAGTCAGTTTAGAGCCTATTTGCCTAAGGAGCTAGCAGGTCTAAGAGTCAGATTAGAGCCTATTTGCCTAAGGAGCTAGTAGGTCTAAGAGTCAGATTAGAGCCTGTTCTCCTAAGGAGCTAGCAGGTCTAAGAGTCAGATTAGAGCCTGTTGTCCTAAGGAGCTAGCAGGTCTAAGAGTCAGATTAGAGCCTGTTTGCCTAAGGAGCTAGCAGGTCTAAGAGTCAGATTAGAGCCTGTTGTCCTAAAGAGCTAGCAGGTCTAAGAGTCAGATTAGAGCCTGTTGTCCTAAGGAGCTAGCAGGTCTAAGAGTCAGAGTCAGATTCTCTAAGAGGTCTAAGAGTCCTGTTTGCCTAAGGAGCTAGCCTGTTTGCCTAAGGAGGTCTAAGTCTAAGTCAGATTAGAGCCTGTTGTCCTAAGGAGCTAGCAGGTCTAAGAGTCAGATTAGAGCCTATTTGCCTAAGGAGCTAGCAGGTCTAAGAGTCAGATTAGAGCCTATTTGCCTAAGGAGCTAGCAGGTCTAAGAGTCAGATTAGAGCCTATTTGCCTAAGGAGCTAGCAGGTCTAAGAGTCAGATTAGAGCCTGTTCTCCTAAGGAGCTAGCAGGTCTAAGAGTCAGATTAGAGCCTGTTCTCCTAAGGAGCTAGCAGGTCTAAGAGTCAGATTAGAGCCTGTTGTCCTAAGGAGCTAGCAGGTCTAAGAGTCAGATTAGAGCCTATTTGCCTAAGGAGCTAGCAGGTCTAAGAGTCAGATTAGAGCCTATTTGCCTAAGGAGCTAGCAGGTCTAAGAGTCAGATTAGAGCCTATTTGCCTAAGGAGCTAGCAGGTCTAAGAGTCAGACTAGAGCCTAGAGCCTGTTTTGATTAGAGCCTGTTCTCCTAAGGAGCTAGCAGGTTAAGAGTGCCTAAGGAGCTAGATTAGAGTTCTCCTAAGGAGCAGGTCTAAGAGTCAGATTAGAGCTAGTAGGTCTATTTGCCTAAGGAGCTAGCAGGTCTAAGAGTCAGAGCCTGTTCTTCTAAGGAGAGCCTATTTGCCTAAGGAGCTAGCAGGTCTAAGAGTCAGATTAGAGCCTATTTGCCTAAGGAGCTAGTAGGTCTAAGAGTCAGACTAGAGCCTATTTGCCTAAGGAGCTAGCAGGTCTAAGAGTCAGATTAGAGCCTGTTTGCCTAAGGAGCTAGTAGGTCTAAGAGTCAGATTAGAGCCTGTTCTCCTAAGGAGCTAGCAGGTCTAAGAGTCAGATTAGAGCCTATTTGCCTAAGGAGCTAGCAGGTCTAAGAGTCAGATTAAGGAGAGCCTATTTGCCTAAGGAGCTAGTAGGTCTAAGAGTCAGACTAAGAGCCTATTTGCCTAAGGAGCTAGCAGGTCTAAGAGTCAGATTAGAGCCTGTTTTGCCTAAGGAGCTAGTAGGTCTAAGAGTCAGATTAGAGCCTGTTCTCCTAAGGAGCTAGCAGCAGAGTCTAAGAGTCAGATTAGAGCCTATTTGCCTAAGGAGCTAGCAGGTCTAAGAGTCAGATTAGAGCCTGTTCACCTAAGGAGCTAGTAGGTCTAAGAGTCAGATTAGAGCCTGTTCACCTAAGGAGCTAGTAGGTCTAAGAGTCAGATTAGAGCCTGTTCACCTAAGGAGCTAGTAGGTCTAAGAGTCAGATTAGAGCCTATTTGCCTAAGGAGCTAGCAGGTCTAAGAGTCAGATTAGAGCCTGTTTGCCTAAGGAGCTAAGGAGTAGGTCTAAGAGTCAGATTAGAGCCTGTTCTCCTAAGGAGCTAGTAGGTCTAAGAGTCAGATTAGAGCCTGTTCCCTAAGGAGCTAAGAGTCAGTAGGTCTAAAGAGTCAGATTAGAGCCTGTTCTCCTAAGGAGCTAGCAGGTCTAAGAGTCAGATTAGAGCCTGTTGTCCTGCAGGTCTAAGAGTCAGATTAGAGCCTGTTCTCCTAAGGAGCTAGCAGGTCTAAGAGTCAGATTAGAGCCTATTTGCAGGTCTAAGAGTCAGATTAGAGCCTGTTCTCCTAAGGAGCTAGCAGGTCTAAGGAGCTAGTAGGTCTAAGAGTCAGATTAGAGCCTGTTCTCCTAAGGAGCTAGTAGGTCTAAGAGTCAGATTAGAGCCTGTTGTCCTAAGGAGCTAGTAGGTCTAAGAGTCAGACTAGAGCCTATTTGCCTAAGGAGCTAGCAGGTCTAAGAGTCAGATTAGAGCCTATTTGCCTAAGGAGCTAGCAGGTCTAAGAGTCAGACTAGAGCCTATTTGCCTAAGGAGCTAGCAGGTCTAAGAGTCAGATTAGAGCCTATTTGCAGGTCTAAGGAGCTAAGGAGCTAGCAGGTCTAAGAGTCAGACTAGAGCCTATTTGCCTAAGGAGCTAGCAGGTCTAAGAGTCAGATTAGAGCCTATTTGCCTAAGGAGCTAGTAGGTCTAAGAGTCAGATTAGAGCCTGTTCTCCTAAGGAGCTAGCAGGTCTAAGAGTCAGATTAGAGCCTATTTGCCTAAGGAGCTAGCAGGTCTAAGAGTCAGATTAGAGCCTATTTGCCTAAGGAGCTAGTAGGTCTAAGAGTCAGACTAGAGCCTATTTGCCTAAGGAGCTAGCAGGTCTAAGAGTCAGATTAGAGCCTATTTGCCTAAGGAGCTAGTAGGTCTAAGAGTCAGATTAGAGCCTGTTCTCCTAAGGAGCTAGCAGGTCTAAGAGTCAGATTAGAGCCTATTTGCCTAAGGAGCTAGCAGGTCTAAGAGTCAGATTAGAGCCTAGTTTGCCTAAGGAGCTAGTAGGTCTAAGAGTCAGATTAGAGCCTGTTCTCCTAAGGAGCTAGCAGGTCTAAGAGTCAGATTAGAGCCTATTTGCCTAAGGAGCTAGCAGGTCTAAGAGTCAGATTAGAGCCTGTTCACCTAAGGAGCTAGTAGGTCTAAGAGTCAGATTAGAGCCTGTTCACCTAAGGAGCTAGTAGGTCTAAGAGTCAGATTAGAGCCTGTTCTCCTAAGGAGCTAGCAGGTCTAAGAGTCAGATTAGAGCCTGTTCTCCTAAGGAGCTAGCAGGTCTAAGAGTCAGATTCGAGCCTGTTTGCCTAAGGAGCTAGTAGGTCTAAGAGTCAGATTAGAGCCTGTTCTCCTAAGGAGCTAGTAGGTCTAAGAGTCAGATTAGAGCCTGTTCTCCTAAGGAGCTAGTAGGTCTAAGAGTCAGATTAGAGCCTGTTCTCCTAAGGAGCTAGTAGGTCTAAGAGTCAGATTAGAGCCTGTTCGCCTAAGGAGCTAGTAGGTCTAAGAGTCAGATTCGAGCCTGTTTGCCTAAGGAGCTAGTAGGTCTAAGAGTCAGATTAGAGCCTGTTCTCCTAAGGAGCTAGTAGGTCTAAGAGTCAGATTAGAGCCTGTTGTCCTAAGGAGCTAGTAGGTCTAAGAGTCAGATTAGAGCCTATTTGCCTAAGGAGCTAGTAGGTCAGGTAAGAGTCAGATTAGAGCCTATTTGCCTAAGGAGCTAGTAGGTCTAAGAGTCAGATTAGAGCCTGTTCTCCTAAGGAGCTAGCAGGTCTAAGAGTCAGATTAGAGCCTGTTTCGCTAGCAGGTCTAAGGAGCTAGTAGGTCTAAGAGTCAGATTAGAGCCTGTTCTCCTAAGGAGCTAGCAGGTCTAAGAGTCAGATTAGAGCCTGTTCGCCTAAGGAGCTAGTAGGTCTAAGAGTCAGATTAGAGCCTGTTCGCCTAAGGAGCTAGTAGGTCTAAGAGTCGTATTAGAGCCTGGTGTCCTAAGGAGCTAGTAGGTCTAGAGCCTCCTAGAGGAGTCGGATTAGAGCCTGTTCTCTGTTCTCTAGAGCCTGGCTGTTTCTGTAGTTCACCTCCACACTGAGAGAAAAGGTCAGACAGGAGAAAAGTAATCCGGTATTTGACTTTAGGGAGGAAGGGAGGGAGGAAAAACACTATTTTAAAAAGTGTTGAATGAAACAACGCAGCCATATTCTGTTTGAATTCCAGGTTACCAGGTTACCAAAAATGTAGAATCAGAACCACAACATAACGACAGAATTGTTTTGTATTCTTCTGTGATCTCTTATATAGGGAACGGTCCCACAGTTAATATTCCCTTCACAGGCTTCAACCTCTCCAACCCCCCCTCTCTTTCTCTCCCTTCCTGGCAGGGGCGGCAGCTCGGCTTGGAAAGTGGAGAGGAGCACAGTTGTTTCAGTAAGGAACCAAGATGGAGGCAATCTCTCTCCCTCTCTCTCTCCCTCTCCTTACATCACTCTCTTCTCATCTCTCTCTCTATCACTCTCTCTATCGCTCTCCCTCTTTCTCTCACTCTCTCTTCATGCCAAGATGTGTCAGCAGATTTGTGAATGGCCATTCTAAACGGCAGTATTTTACTTTAAATACAGCGCCATTTGAAACACTGGACCCTGTAAATAATGGCACCACTGACGAACGGATTGAGAGAGAACATTTTGAAGATGTATAAAACTGCCAGTGAAGCGATTCAGTATTAAAGAGACTAGAGTGGAGCAAACCCTGTGTATCGCCAAGTCTTTTCCAAAACATGCCATTACATTTGTAACTATATAAACTATTTAGTAACATTAAAGTCCATGGCTCTACTCGCAGTAGAAATACAGGCAATCGCACAGCGAGTTGTTGTCAGACCTGGGGTCAGTTCACTCCTGACCTTGGCAGAGGATCTCTCTCTCTCTCTTCTCTCTCTTTTCTCTCCTATCTCTCTCTCTCTCTCTCTCCTCTCTCTCTCCTCTCTCCTCCTGTAACGACGTTCTTCGTTTGTCGAAAGAGAGTCAGACCGAAATGCAGCGTGGTGGTTACTCATGTTTTTTAATGGAACAAACGCGGTACATGAAATAACTGATACAAATACAAAAAACAACAAAACGGAACGTGAAACCTAATTACAGCCTATCTGGTGAAACTACACAGAGACAGGAACAATCACCCACGAAATACACAGTGAAACCCAGGTTACCTAAATACGGTTCCCAATCAGAGACAACGAGAATCACCTGACTCTGATTGAGAACCACCTCAGGCAGCCAAACCTATGCAACACCCCTACTCAGCCGCAATCCCAATAACTAAAAAAAAAAACACTACGAAATACAACATAAACCCATGTCACACCCTGGCCTGACCAACTAATAAACTAAAACACAAAAATACTAAGACCAAGGCGTGACACCTCCTCTCTCTCTCTCTCTCTCTCTCTCTCTCTCTCTCTCTCTCTCTCTCTCTCTCTCTCTCTCTCTCTCTCTCTCTCCTCTCCTCTCTCTCTCCTGCCAGTGACCTAATACAGTATTAGAGATTTCCATTAGATTTGTAATGTTCAGGGTATAGGGTGCAATTTGGGATAAGCTTGGGCGGTATACCGCATATACGGTATATACCTTATACCGGGCTATTTGACAAAGCCACGGGATGGTTTTTCAATACAGTATGGAATTCACAGCTAAATGTTTGCTAGCCAGATATCTTGTACAGTGCCTTGCGAAAGTCTTCGGCCCCCTTGAACTTTGCGACCTTTTGCCGCATTTCAGGCTTCAAACATAAAGATATAAAACTGTATTTTTTTGTGAAGAATCAACAACAAGTGGGACACAATCATGAAGTGGAACGACATTTACTGGATATTTCAAACTTTTTTAACAAATCAAAAACTGAAAAATTGGGTGGAGGAGGAGGTGGTGGTGGTGAAGGATGGAGGAGGTGGAGAAGGATGGAGGAGGAGGTGGTGGAGAAGGATGGAGGAGGAGGAGGTGGTGGAGAAGGATGGAGTAGGAGGAGAAGGATGGAGGAGGAGGAGGTGGAGAAGGATGGAGGAAGAGGCGGTGGTGGTGAAGGAGGAGGTGGTGGAGAAGGATGGAGGAAGAGGCGGTGGTGGTGAAGGAGGAGGAAGAGTAGTTGGAGAAGGATGGATGAGGAGGAGGAGGTGGTGGAGAAGGATGGAGGAGGAGGTGGTGGAGAAGGATGGAGGAGGAGGAGGTGGTGGAGAAGGATGGAGGAGGAGGAGGTGGTGGAGAAGAATGGAGGAGGTGGAGAAGGATGGAGGAGGAGGTGGTGGAGAAGGATGGAGGAGGAGGTGGTGGAGAAGAATGGAGGAGGTGGAGAAGGACAGAGGAGGAGGTGGTGGAGAAGGAAGAAGAAGAATAGAGGAGGAGGTTGAGGAAGAGAAGTTGTTGGTGGTAGAAGAAGCAGACTTCCCACTCTCTCCACTGGGATTCTCTGTCTCTAACCCTATTACAGGGGCTGAGTCACTGGCTTACTGGTGCTCTTCCATGCCGTCCCTAGGAGTGGTGTGTCACTTGAGTGGGTTGAGTCACTGATGTGATCTTCCTGTCTGGGTTGGCGCCCCCCCTTGGGTTGTGCCGTGGCGGAGATCTTTGTGGGCTATACTCAGCCTTTTCTCAGGATGGTAAGTTGGTGGTTTAAGATATCCCTCTAGTGGTGTGGGGGCTGTGCTTTGGCAAAGTGGGTGGGGTTATATCCTGCCTGTTTGGCCCTGTCCGGGGGTATCATCGGATGGGGCCACAGTGTCTCCTGACCCCTCCTGTCTCAGCCTCCAGTATTTATGCTGCCGTAGTTTGTGTCGGGGGGCTAGAGTCTGTTATATCTGGAGTACTTGTCCTGTCTTATCCGGTATCCTGTGTGAATTTAAGTATGCTCTCTCTAATTCTCTCTTTCTCTCTCTCTCTCTCTCTCTCTCTCTCAGAGGACCTGAGCCCTAGGACCATGCCTCAGGACTACCTGGCATGATGATTCCTTGCTGTCCCCAGTCCACCGGGCCGTGCTGCTGCTCCAGTTTCAACTGTTCTGCCTGCGGCTATGGAACCCTGACCTGTTCACCGGACGTGCTCCCTGTCCCAGACCTGCTGTTTTCAACTCTGTAGAGACAGCAGGAGCGGTAGAGATATGAAAAGCCAACTGACATTTACTCCTGAGGTGCTGACCTGTTGCACCCTCGACATCCACTGTGATTATTATTATTTGACCATGCTGGTCATTTATGAATATTTGAACATCTTGGCAATGTTCTGTTATAATCTCCACCCGGCACAGTCAGAAGAGGACTGGCCACCCCACATAGCCTGGTTCCTCTCTAGGTTTCGTCCTAGGTTTTGGCCTTTCTAGTGAGTTTTTTCCTAGCCACCATGCTTCTGCATTGCTTGCTGTTTGGGGTTTTAGGCTGGGTTTCTGTACAGCACTTTGAGATATCAGCTGATGTAAGAAGGGCTATATAAATAAATTTGATTTGATTTGACTTTGTGTTATTTTTGACCAACTCTCTTCAACACAGTCAGTTTATGACAGCAGAGTTCTATTAACACACAATCTTCTATCAAAAGAAAATGGAGTCCGCCCGCCTTCAGTAAAAAGTTGATATGCAGTGAAGTGTAAAAAAAACAAAAAAGGACTTTATCAGCCTGCAAATATCCACTCACCTCTCCATGGAGATGTAGCTGGGGAAATTGTCTCCTTTAAAAATGAAACATACAGCCTAACGTATAAATTCATGGAGACGTTCATGGAAACGTTCATGGAGACGTTCATGGAGACGTTTATGGAGACGTTTATGGAAACGTTCATGGAAACGTTCATGGAAACGTTCATGGAAATGTTCATGGAGACGTTCATGGAGACGTTCATGGAAACGTTCATGGAGACGTTCATGGAAACGTTCATGGAGACGTTTATGGAGACGTTCATGGAGACGTTCATGGAGACGTTCATGGAAACGTTCATGGAGACGTTCATGGAAACGTTCATGGAGACGTTCATGGAGACGTTCATGGAGACGTTCATGGGGACGTTGATGGGGACGTTCATGGAAACGTTCATGGAACGTTCATGGAGCAAATTAAACAGTAATCTGTAACACTAAGCAGCTTCATTTGTCAGCCTAAAGGTTGCCTTCTTCCTTTACATGACAGTTACAAATTGAAAAATGATTTATAACAGAGATATATTGAAGATACTTATATACCTTATTTCCTCTGTATGCCAGTACAGAGAACATACAGACATGCCATTTCTCCCGGTGAAGGAAAAAGTCATAAAGACAGACAGGAGTACTCAGGTCCAGCCCTGTATTCCCTTAACTGTTTCCTGTCCCCCAGAGCCATAGAACCAGATCAGACCAGATCTCCCTCTCCCTCTCCTCTCCTCTCCTCTCCTCTCCTCTCCTCTCCTCTCCTCTCCTCTCCTCTCCTCTCCTCCTCCTCTCCTTTCTCCTTCTCCTCTCCTTCTCCTCTCCTTCTCCCTTCTCCTCTCCTCTCCTATCAACATATATGAAGGGAGTCTGTCGAGTGTTGCCAGAGGAAAGGCTCAATGATTTGTATGTGTTGATCAGAGATCAGCTCAGTGCGTTTTGAGGTGGATTAGTTTATGTTAAACAACATGTCTTTCCGAAGTAGATTTCTAATTTTAATGTAAATTTTAAATATAGGCTAGATAACTAGAAATTCCATACATGTGGTCGGTACCAGTGAATATACAGATGCATATAAACTATTTAGTAACATTAAAGTCCATGGCTTTACTCACAGTAGAAATACAGGCAACTGCACAGTGAGTTGTTGTCAGACCTGGGGTCAGTTCACTCCTGACCTTGGCAGAGGATATCTCTCTCTCTTCTCTCTCTCTCTCTCTTCTCTCTCTCTCTCTCTCTCTCTCTCTCTCTCTCTCTCTCTCTCTCTCTCTCTCTCTCTCTCTCTCTCTCTCTCTCTCTCTCTCTCTCTCTCTCTCTCTCTCTCTCTCTCTCTCTCTCTCTCTCTCTCTCTCTCTCTCTCTCCTGCCAGTGACGCAATACAGTATTAGAGATTGACATTAGATTTGTAACTATTCTATTGGCATGTATATCCTTACGTGCATTGCCTAGCTAACACCAAACAGCCTTTCTCTCTTTAACCTAGTTTATATTACCATGTGACAGTGTAATGTGACAGTGTAATGCCCACAGGTGATAGGGTGCAATTTGGGATGCAGGCTTGAGCGTTATACTTCGTATACCGGGGTTTTCAATACCGTCAAAACTACATCTTTGAAGTTTAATAATACATTAGAATATCAATTGTGTAAACTTCTCCAGCAAGAAGACACTCTCTCAGGGATGAGTGGATTGAGTCAGAGGAACTGTGATTAAACCTCTCCTGTTGATTACAGGACTCCGTTAAAATGACCTGAGGCTCTCTACTAAACAGGGTCTGTATCCCAAATGGCGGCCTTTTCCATGTATAGTACACACCTATGACCAGGGCCAAAAACCAAAAAAAGTAGTGAACTATGTAGGGAATAGGGGTCTATTTGGCGAGGCGGACTCGGTGCTACTAGTGCTGTAGTTGAGACCGGTTCATTATGTCCAGACTGAAAAGGAAATCAGGAAGTAAGTAAAATTATTATATTTTACGAGGAGAGCCTTCCCTATGTCCTTAAATACTTTTAAGAATATTTTTTTATATATGGATTCAAAGTATTTATTGACATTTTTAAACATTTTTTACCCTTATTTTACTAGTTAAGTTGACTGAGAACACATTCTCATTTACAGCAACGGCCTTGGGGAATAGTTACAGGGGAGAGGAGGGGGGACGAATGAGCCAATTCTAAACTATTATTGTGATGTAATGTTATGCATTTTCTGTACCAATTCATTACTCATGTAATCCATAACCTGCACTTCCTATCCTCTCCAAACAGTTACCGTTGTATTGTTTTCTAGAGCTCTGCAGTATTTGTAAAACTATTTATCTCTCAGGTTCCCGGCCGTTGAAAGAACTGGACCAAAGCGCAGCGTGGTGAGCGTACCTTTTTCCTTTATTTAAAATGACGCCAACAAAACAATAAACCATACAAAACGAACGTGAAACTTAAGGGCTTTAGTGCCCCTAACAAAGTTAACTTCCCACACAGAAAGGAGGGAAAAGGGTACCTAAGTATGGTTCCCAATCAGAGACAACGATAGACAGATGTCCCTGATTGAGAACCATAACCAGCCTAAACATAGACAGACAAAATCATAGAAAACAAAACAGAATGTCCACCCCAAATCACACCCTGACCAAACCAAACATAGACATAAAAAGGCTCTCTAAGGTCAGGGCGTGACACTCAGTTCCTCTTTTAAGCCTTTTAGGTAACAAGGTATTGGCTAGCCTGTCACAGAGGCCTTTCAGAATGTTTTGAGTGTAAAAGCATAGCAACATGTGGATGCTGAAATAGTGTAAACTAGTAATAACTCATAGTAATACAGTTACTAAATAAAAACAGGATGTTACATCAATGTGGTATGTTCTCCAGTAGGTAGCTAACAGACAGGATGTTACATCACTGTGGTATGTTCTCCAGTAGATAACTAACAGACAGGATGTTATACCACTGTGGTATGTTCTCCAGTAGGTAGCTAACAGACAGGATGTTACATCACTGTGGTATGTTCTCCAGTTGATAGCTAACAGACAGGATGTTACATCACTGTGGTATGTTCTCCAGTTGATAGCTAACAGACATGATGTTACATCACTGTGGTATGTTCTCCAGTAGATAACTAACAGACAGGATGTTACATCACTGTGGTATGTTCTCCAGTTGATAGCTAACAGACAGGATGTTACATCACTGTGGTATGTTCTCCAGTAGTTAGCTAACAGACAGGATGTTACATCACTGTGGTATGTTCTCCAGTAGATAGCTAACAGACAGGATGTTACATCACTGTGGTATGTTCTCCAGTAGGTAGCTAACAGACAGGATGTTACATCACTGTGGTATGTTCTCCAGTAGGTAGCTAACAGGCAGGATGTTACATCACTGTGGTATGTTCTCCAGTAGTTAGCTAACAGACAGGATGTTACATCACTGTGGTATGTTCTCCAGTAGTTAGCTAACAGACAGGATGTTACATCACTGTGGTATGTTTTCCAGTAGATAACTAACAGACAGGATGTTACATCACTGTGGTATGTTCTCCAGTAGATAACTAACAGACAGGATGTTACATCACTGTGGTATGTTCTCCAGTAGTTAGCTAACAGACAGGATGTTACATCACTGTGGTATGTTCTCCAGTAGATAGCTAACAGACAAGAACAATACCCATTGAGACATTATTTCTTCATTATTCAAAAGTTAATTAGCATAATTTAAAATTAAATCATTTACAGTGATCCCCAAACAGGTTACTGTGTGGGCTCATGAACTCAGCTGTTTTAGTTGTACAGTGTCAAACCAATCACGGTTCAAAATGATGTCAAACTTATGCCTTGTAGCAGAGGCAACTGTTTTAGTGACTCCTCTTCAGTTTTGTAGGGTAGAGGGAGAGAGAGCAGGTAGAGGGGAGAGAGAGGGTAGAGGGGGAGGGAGAGAGAGAGGGAGGGGGATATAGCGAGAGAGAGGGAGGGGGATATAGCGAGAGAGAGGGGAAGGGAGAGATAGGGGGAGGGAGAGAGGGAGGGGATATAGTGAGAAAGAGGGAGGGGGAGGACAGAGAGAGAGGGTGGGGGAGAGCAAGAGAGTAGGGGGAGAGCGAGAGGGTGGGGGAGAGAGGGTAGAGGTGGATAGAAAGAGAGAGAGAGTGAGGACTCCCTCGAGGGAGAGAGAGAGGGTAGAGGGAGGGAGGGAGGGGGATATAGCGAGAGAGGGGGAGGGAGAGAGGGAGGGGGATATAGCGAGAAAGAGGGAGGGGAGAGCGAGAGGGTGGTGGGAGAGAGGGTAGAGGTGGATAGAAAGAGAGGGAGAGTGAGGAGGAGGGAGAGAGAAAGGGTAGAGGGGGAGGGAGAGAGGGAGGGGGATTTAGCGAGAGAGGGGGGAGGGAGAGTGAGAGGGAGGGGATATAGCGAGAAAGAGGGAGGGGGAGAGCGAGAGGGTGGGGGGAGAGAGGGTAGAGGTGGATAGAAAGAGAGAGAGAGAGGAGGGAAGACATTAGAGAGAGAGGGGGAAGTAGAGAGCTTTGTGTTCTGTCAATCAAACAGCAGTATGGATACTGATCACACAGCAGTATGGATACTGATCACACAGCAGTATGGATACTGATCACACAACAGTATGGATACTGATCACACAGCAGTATGGATACTGATCACACAGCAGTCCCATATGGATACTGATCACACAGCAGTATGGATACTGATCACACAGCAGTATGGATACTGATCACACAGCAGTATGGATACTGATCACACAGCAGTATGGATACTGATCACACAGCAGTATAGATACTGATCACACAACAGTATGGATACTGATCACACAGCAGTATGGATACTGATCACACAGCAGTATGGATACTGATCACACAGCAGTATGGATACTGATCACACAGCAGTATGGATACTGATCACACAGCAGTATGGATACTGATCACACAGCAGTATGGATACTGATCACACAGCAGTATGGATACTGATCACACAGCAGTATAGATACTGATCACACAGCAGTATGGATACTGATCACACAGCAGTATGGATACTGATCACACAGCAGTATGGATACTGATCACACAGCAGTAAGGAAACTGATCACACAGCAGTATGGATACTGATCACACAGCAGTATGGATACTGATCACACAGCAGTATGGATACTGATCACACAGCAGTATGGATACTGATCACACAGCAGTATGGATACTGATCACACAGCAGTATGGATACTGATCACACAGCAGTATGGATACTGATCACACAGCCGTATGGATACTGATCACACAGCAGTATGGATACTGATCACACAGCAGTATGGATACTGATCACACAGCAGTATGGATACTGATCACACAGCAGTATGGATACTGATCACACAGCAGTATGGATACTGATCACACAGCAGTATAGATACTGATCAAACAGCAGTATGGATACTGATCACACAGCAGTATGGATACTGATCACACAGCAGTATGGATACTGATCACACAGCAGTATGGATACTGATCACACAGCAGGAAGGTTACAGGGTAATTGTCTGTCTCTCTGACACATCATGGTGGGCAACAGTACATTAAGTCTAGTAGGAATGAGGTTCAGGCTGCCAGTTTAGACTAAAACACTTGCAGACTCACGTGATTGATTTCTGCTTAATGGAGCATGGCAATGGAATTAACAGGATAACAACATACTATAGGCTGGCTGGCTGGCTGGCTGTGTGTGTGTGTGTGTGTGTGTGTGTGTGTGTGTGTGTGTGTGTGTGTGTGTGTGTGTGTGTGTGTGTGTGTGTGTGTGTGTGTGTGTGTGTGTGTGTGTGTGTGTGTGTGTGTGTGTGTGTGTGTGTGTGTGTGTGTGTGTGTGTGTGTGTGTGTGTGTGTGTGTGTGCGTGCGCTTGATTTAATGTGTATTTCAGTTGGGAGAAGCCTATTAGGACAAAACTGTTTGAAATTGTCATCTACATTTTTTATTTTTACACTTAACAAAAAAAAAATACATATTTCAAAATGTGATGAAGATTATGTTTTTTAAACATTTTTTTTACATTAAAATAGGCAAAAGTTGCTTGCCTATTGGTCATTTAAAACTACTGAGGTCTGTGTGGGAGAGCGCAGAGTACTATTCCCTCTACTCCCTCTGCTCCCTCTATTCCCTCTACTCCCTCTACTCCCTCTACTTCCTCTATTCCCTCTACTCCCTCTACTTCCTCTACTCCTTCCACTCCCTCCGCTTCCTCTATTCCCTCTACTCCCTCTGCTCCCTCTGCTCCCTCTGCTCCCTCTGCTCCCTCTGCTCCCTCTACTCCCTCTACTCCCTCTACTTCCTCTACTTCCTCTATTCCCTCTACTCCCTCTACTTCCTCTACTCCTTCCACTCCCTCCGCTTCCTCTATTCCCTCTGCTCCCTCTGCTCCCTCTATTCCCTCTGCTCCCTCTGCTCCCTCTGCTCCCTCTGCTCCCTCTGCTCCCTCTGCTCCCTCTATTCCCTCTATTCCCTCTGCTCCCTCTGCTCCCTCTGCTCCCTCTGCTCCCTCTGCTCCCTCTGCTCCCTCTACTCCCTCTACTCCCTCTACTCCCTCTACTCCTTCTACTCCCTCTACTTCCTCTACTCCCTCCACTCCCTCCACTTCCTCTACTCCCTCTACTCCCTCTGTTCCCTCTGCTCCCTCTGCTGTAAATTCCTCTGCTCCCTCTGCTCCCTCTATTCCCTCTATTCCCTCTATTCCCTCTACTTCCTCTACTCCCTCTACTCCCTCTATTCCCTCTACTCCCTCTACTCCCTCTACTTCCTCTATTCCCTCTACTCCCTCTACTCCCTCTACTCCCTCTACTTCCTCTACTCCCTCTATTCCCTCTACTTCCTCAACTCCCTCTACTTCCTCTACTTCCTCTAATCCCTCTACGTCCTCTACTCCCTCTACTCCCTCTACTTCCTCTATTCCCTCTACTTCCTCTATTCCCTCTACTCCCTCTACTTCCTCTACTCCCTCTATTCCCTCTACTTCCTCAACTCCCTCTACTTCCTCTACTTCCTCTAATCCCTCTACGTCCTCTACTCCCTCTACTCCCTCTACTTCCTCGACTCCCTCTATTCCCTCTACTTCCTCAACTCCCTCTACTTCCTCTACTTCCTCTAATCCCTCTACGTCCTCTACTCCCTCTACTTCCTCTACTCCCTCTATTCCCTCTGCTCCCTCTGCTCCCTCTGCTCCCTCTGCTCCCTCTGCTCCCTCTACTCCCTCTACTCCCTCTACTTCCTCTACTTCCTCTATTCCCTCTACTCCCTCTACTTCCTCTACTCCTTCCACTCCCTCCGCTTCCTCTATTCCCTCTGCTCCCTCTGCTCCCTCTATTCCCTCTGCTCCCTCTGCTCCCTCTGCTCCCTCTGCTCCCTCTGCTCCCTCTGCTCCCTCTGCTCCCTCTATTCCCTCTATTCCCTCTGCTCCCTCTGCTCCCTCTGCTCCCTCTGCTCCCTCTGCTCCCTCTGCTCCCTCTACTCCCTCTACTCCCTCTACTCCCTCTACTCCTTCTACTCCCTCTACTTCCTCTACTTCCTCTACTCCCTCCACTCCCTCCACTTCCTCTACTCCCTCTACTCCCTCTGTTCCCTCTGCTCCCTCTGCTCCCTCTGCTCCCTCTGCTCCCTCTATTCCCTCTATTCCCTCTATTCCCTCTACTTCCTCTACTCCCTCTACTCCCTCTATTCCCTCTACTCCCTCTACTTCCTCTATTCCCTCTACTCCCTCTACTCCCTCTACTCCCTCTACTTCCTCTACTCCCTCTATTCCCTCTACTTCCTCAACTCCCTCTACTTCCTCTACTTCCTCTAATCCCTCTACGTCCTCTACTCCCTCTACTCCCTCTACTTCCTCTATTCCCTCTACTTCCTCTATTCCCTCTACTCCCTCTACTTCCTCTACTCCCTCTATTCCCTCTACTTCCTCAACTCCCTCTACTTCCTCTACTTCCTCTAATCCCTCTACGTCCTCTACTCCCTCTACTCCCTCTACTTCCTCGACTCCCTCTATTCCCTCTACTTCCTCAACTCCCTCTACTTCCTCTACTTCCTCTAATCCCTCTACGTCCTCTACTCCCTCTACTTCCTCTACTCCCTCTATTCCCTCTGCTCCCTCTGCTCCCTCTATTCCCTCTATTCCCTCTACTTCCTCTACTCCCTCTATTCCCTCTATTCCCTCTACTCCCTCTACTCCCTCTACTTCCTCTACTTCCTCTATTCCCTCTACTCCCTCTACTTCCTCTACTCCCTCTATTCCCTCTACTTCCTCAACTCCCTCTACTTCCTCTACTTCCTCTAATCCCTCTACGTCCTCTACTCCCTCTACTTCCTCTACTCCCTCTATTCCCTCTACTTCCTCTACTCCCTCTACTTCCTCTAATCCCTCTACGTCCTCTACTCCCTCTACTTCCTCTACTCCCTCTACTTCCTCTACTTCCTCTAATCCCTCTACGTCCTCTACTCCCTCTACTTCCTCTACTCCCTCTATTCCCTCTACTTCCTCTACTCCCTCTACTTCCTCTACTTCCTCTAATCCCTCTACGTCCTCTACTCCCTCTACTTCCTCTACTCCCTCTATTCCCTCTACTTCCTCTACTCCCTCTACTTCCTCTACTCCCTCTACTTCCTCTACTCCCTCTATTCCCTCTACTTCCTCTACTTCCTCTACTCCCTCTACTCCCTCTACTTCCTCTACCTCCTCTACTTCCTCTACTCCCTCTACTTCCTCTACTCCCTCTACTTCCTCTACTCCCTCTACTCCCTCTACTCCCTCTACTTCCTCTACCTCCTCTAATCCCTCTACGTCCTCTACTTCCTCTACTCCCTCTATTCCCTCTACTTCCTCTACTCCCTCTACTTCCTCTACTTCCTCTAATCCCTCTACGTCCTCTACTCCCTCTACTTCCTCTACTCCCTCTACTCCCTCTACTTCCTCTACTCCCTCTACTTCCTCTACTCCCTCTACTTCCTCTACTTCCTCTACTCCCTCTACTCCCTCTACTTCCTCTACCTCCTCTACTCCCTCTACTCCCTCTAATTCCTCTACTCCCTCTACTTCCTCTACTTCCTCTACTTCCTCTAATCCCTCTACGTCCTCTACTCCCTCTACTTCCTCTACTCCCTCTATTCCCTCTACTTCCTCTACTCCCTCTACTTCCTCTACTTCCTCTACTCCCTCTACTTCATCTACTTCCTCTACTCCCTCTATTCCCTCTACTCCCTCTACTTCCTCTACCTCCTCTAATCCCTCTACGTCCTCTACTTCCTCTACTCCCTCTACTTCCTCTACTTCCTCTGCTTCCTCTACTTCCTCTAATCCCTCTACTCCCTCTACTTCCTCTACTTCCTCTACTTCCTCTGCTTCCTCTACTTCCTCTACTTCCTCTAATCCCTCTACGTCCTCTACTCCCTCTACTTCCTCTACTTCCTCTACTTCCTCTACTCCCTTTACTTCCTCTACCGTGGTTCTTAGTTTTGGATCAGCTCCTGTTGGAAACCCTCTCCCCTTCCTTCTCCCATCCCCACATAGTCCCAATTTAGATCAAACGTTCCATCAGAAACCAAAATCCTGGAGGTAACTTACTTCAGGAAAATATATGGACAGACAGACAGACAGACAGACAGACAGACAGACAGACAGACAGACAGGATCAATATTCAGTGTACATTTTGAGAACGGCAATACTTATCCCCCTCTACGAAGACATCAGATTTCAGATGTTTATCCTTCTCTATGGCAGTGGTGTAAAGTACTAAAGTAAAAAATACTTTAAAGTACTACTTAATAAGTATTTTGTTTTTGGAATCTGTATTACTTTACTATTTCTACTGCTTTTACTTCACTACATTCCTAAAGAAAATAAAGTACTTTTTACTCCATACATTTTCCCTGACACTCGTTACATTTTGAATGCTTAGCAGGACAGGACAAGGGTTCAATTCACACACTAATCAAGAGAACCTCCCTGGTCATCCCTACTGCCTCTGATCTGGTGGACTCACTAAACAGAGAACATCCCTGGTCATCCCTACTGCCTCTGATCTGGAGGACTCACTAAACAGAGAACATCCCTGGTCATCCCTACTACCTCTGATCTGGCAGACTCACTAAACAGAGAACATCCCTGGTCATCCCTACTGCCTCTGATCTGGAGGACTCACTAAACAGAGAACATCCCTGGTCATCCCTACTACCTCTGATCTGGCAGACTCACTAAACAGAGAACATCCCTGGTCATCCCTACTGCCTCTGATCTGGAGGACTCACTAAACAGAGAACATCCCTGGTCATCCCTACTACCTCTGATCTGGCAGACTCACTAAACAGAGAACATCCCTTGTCATCCCTACTGCCTCTGATCTGGAGGACTCACTAAACAGAGAACAACCCTGGTCGTCCCTACTGCCTCTGATCTGGTGGACTCACTAAACAGAGAACATCCCTGGTCATCCCTACTACCTCTGATCTGGAGGACTCACTAAACAGAGAACATCCCTGGTCAACCCTACTGCCTCTGATCTGGCAGACTCACTAAAACACAAATCCTTCCTTTGTAAATGATGTCTGGATGTTGGAGTGTGCCCCTGGCTATCTGTAAATGATGTCTGGGTGTTGCAGTGTGCCCCTGGCTATCTGTAAATTATGTCTGGGTGTTGAAGTGTGCCCCTGGCTATCTGTAAATGATGTCTGGATGTTGGAGTGTGCCCCTGGCTATCTGTAAATGATGTCTGGATGTTGGAGTGTGCCCCTGGCTATCTGTAAATGATGTCTGGGTGTTGGAGTGTGCCCCTGGCTATCTGTAAATGATGTCTGGGTGTTGCAGTGTGCCCCTGGCTATCTGTAAATGATGTCTGGGTGTTGGAGTGTGCCCCTGGCTATCTGTAAATGATGTCTGGGTGTTGGAGTGTGCCCCTGGCTATCTGTAAATTATGTCTGGGTGTTGGAGTGTGCCCCTGGCTATCTGTAAATGATGTCTCAGTGTTGGAGTGTGACCCTGGCTATCTGGACATGATGTCTGGGTGTTGGAGTGTGCCCCTGGCTATCTGTAAATGATGTCTCAGTGTTGGAGTGTGCCCCTGGCTATCTGTAAATGATGTCTGGGTGTTGGAGTGTGCCCCTGGCAATCTGTAAATTATGTCTGAGTGTTGGAGTGTGCCCCTGGCAATCTGTAAATTATGTCTGAGTGTTGGAGTGTGCCCCTGGCAATCTGTAAATTATGTCTGAGTGTTGGAGTGTGCCCCTGGCAATCTGTAAATTATGTCTGAGTGTTGGAGTGTGCCCCTGGCTATCTGTAAATGATGTCTGGGTGTTGGAGTGTGCCCCTGGCTATCTGTAAATGATGTCTGGGTGTTTGAGTGTGCCCCTGGCTATCTGTAAATGATGTCTGGGTGTTGGAGTGTGCCCCTGGCTATCTGTAAATTATGTCTGAGTGTTGAAGTGTGCCCCTGGCTATCTGTAAATGATGTCTGGGTGTTGGAGTGTGCCCCTGGCTATCTGTAAATGATGTCTGGGTGTTGGAGTGTGACCCTGGCTATCTGTAAATGATGTCTGAGTGTTGGAGTGTGCCCCTGGCTATCTGTAAATGATGTCTGAGTGTTGGAGTGTGCCCCTGGCTATCTGTAAATGATGTCTGAGTGTTGGAGTGTGCCCCTGGCTATCTGTAAATGATGTCTGAGTGTTGGAGTGTGCCCCTGGCTATCTGTAAATGATGTCTGAGTGTTGGAGTGTGCCCCTGGCTATCTGTAAATGATGTCTGAGTGTTGGAGTGTGCCCCTGGCTATCTGTAAATTAAAAATGTGAAAATAAAATGGTGCCGTCTGGTTTGCTTAGTACAAGTAATTTGAAATGATTTATACTTTTACTTTTGATACTTAAGTATATTTAAAACCCAACATTTTTTTTTTAACACCCAACATAGATTTACTTCAGTAGTATTAAGCATGACTAGCTTTTACTTTTGTCATTTTCTATTAAGGTCTCTATACTTTTCCTCAAGTATGACAGTTGGGTACCTTCTCTATGGATATATCACATCTCACATGAATGGATGGAGGAAGACATGAATCACATAAATGCCTTCACATTATACAGGAGGGATGGGAGTCAGACAGATTTTAGAGTGGTCGTTTAATATCAATCAGGCCAAGGGGTGTGTCTGTATATTCAGTTCTAGTTAACATTTTATAATGTATCATAGTTATTACTATTACTGTGTGAGCAATGCCTTGTGGATGGACGACGCACAGAATCTGTCAGCTATGTACTATAGGCTAGGAAATATAGCACATCAATTATTTTCAAAGGAGTAACAAGTGATCTGATTTACACAGCACACAGTTAATTTGGGTAATGTTCTAAATCAGAACACCCCTTTAAGGCAGATCCTTGGACATTCCTCTGTTATAGTATTCCTCACAGACAGAGACTCTTCTAGAAGCGTTAGATCAAACCACACATAATAAGCCTGCTAGCATGTTTATCAGGGCAGCCAGTCTGGGTCAATGGTGTTTCAAAACACCATTCACAGTGTAAATGCCCCAACCCAGAGAGAGAGAGAGAGACCTCTCCTACTGCCCTCCTGGGACGTTAGAGAGGAATTACCTGTCACCATTGTGGATACATCCCAAATGGCACCCTAATGCCTTTGTAGTGCACTTATTTAAACCAGCGCTCTGGTCAAAAGCAGTGCACTACACTATATAGACAGGAAATAGGGTGCCATTTGGGACACACCCTCGTCTCTCCTTCTCAGGACTAAAACAGGCTTAGTGTCTGTCGGAAGAGGAGTTTTGTTGTCCAGAGTGTAAAACTAGCAGGGCTTTTAAGTGAGTAAGCTTCCCTTCTACCTCCGCTACTGAGGATTGCGGCTTCTTCACAAAGCTGCCCTAACACATTGGACGGCCTCCATGTTGTTGTTGGAGGGTATGTTCGGTTGACACCAAGAAAAGCTTTTCAGTTCCTTTCCCTTTACACACACAGTGTCACTCTAGACGGACATAACAATAAATAGACAGACAGACATTATGAAACCGTGTATAAAACCCTGAGAGTTTCGTAAAGGTATTAGATCATGGGGGTGTCTGGAAGTTCGTCATCTACTCCCTTGTTTAAATATGAGCAGCTGTGGACATTAGAGCAGTGAACCAGAGACCCAGATGTTAGGTTTGCTCTCTGAGTACCTTTTTTTTTCATGGACACTTGAGCAGAGCAATCAACCTAAATAGTCAGTAAATATTCAATGCATAAATCAAAAATGTAAATAGATCGTTCTGGAAAACATAATTATGTAAATTAAATCCATTTCAATGACTTTAGATGAAGGCGTTCAAATCAATGACTTATCAAATGATACATTACTCTGCACAGTGAGTGATAAACATACCAGTCTATACCAGTCCATACCAGTCCATACCAGTCCATACCAGTCTATACCAGTCCATACCAGTCCATACCAGTCCATACCAGTCCATACCAGTCCATACCAGTCCATACCAGTCTATACCAGTCCATACCAGTCTATACCAGTCCATACCAGTCCATACCAGTCCATACCAGTCTAAACCAGTCCATACCAGTCTATACCAGTCTATACCAGTCTATACCAGTCCATACCAGTCTATACCAGTCTATACCAGTCCATACCAGTCTATACCAGTCCATACCAGTCTATACCAGTCTATACCAGTCTATGGCATATTTTTCCCTTTCTAAAATAAATCATGTTATAATATATTTGAGGTTTATATTTGGGGTGTTGTTACTAGATGACAGGTGTTGTTACTAGATGACAGGTGTTGTTACTAGATGACAGGTGTTGTTACTAGATGACAGGTGTTATTGCTAGATGACAGGCGTTATTGCTAGATGACAGGCGTTGTTGCTAGATGACAGGCGTTATTGCTAGATGACAGGTGTTGTTACTAGATGACAGGTGTTGTTGCTAGATGACAGGTGTTGTTGCTAGATGACAGGTGTTGTTGCTAGATGACAGGTGTTGTTGCTAGATGACAGGTGTTGTTGCTAGATGACAGGTGTTGTTACTAGATGACAGGTGTTGTTACTAGATGACAGGTGTTGTTACTAGATGACAGGTGTTGTTGCTAGATGACAGGTGTTGTTACTAGATGACAGGTGTTGTTACCAGATGACAGGTGTTGTTACTAGATGACAGGTGTTGTCACTAGATGACAGGTGTTGTCGCTAGATGGCAGGTGTTGTCGCTAGATGACAGGTGTTGTCGCTAGATGACAGGTGTTGTCGCTAGATGACAGGTGTTGTCACTAGATGACAGGTGTTGTTACTAGATGACAGGTGTTGTTACTAGATGACAGGTGTTGTTACTAGATGACAGGTGTTGTTGCCAGATGACAGGTGTTGTTACCAGATGACAGGTGTTGTTACTAGATGACAGGTGTTGTTACTAGATGACAGGTGTTGTTACTAGATGACAGGTGTTGTCGCTAGATGACAGGTGTTGTCGCTAGATGACAGGTGTTGTCGCTAGATGACAGGTGTTGTCGCTAGATGACAGGTGTTGTCACTAGATGACAGGTGTTGTTACTAGATGACAGGTGTTGTTGCTAGATGACAGGTGTTGTTACCAGATGACAGGTGTTGTTACCAGATGACAGGTGTTGTTACCAGATGACAGGTGTTGTTACTAGATGACAGGTGTTGTTACTAGATGACAGGTGTTGTTACTAGATGACAGGTGTTGTCACTAGATGACAGGTGTTGTCGCTAGATGACAGGTGTTGTCGCTAGATGACAGGTGTTGTCGCTAGATGACAGGTGTTGTTGCTAGATGACAGGTGTTGTTACTAGATGACAGGTGTTGTTGCTAGATGACAGGTGTTGTTACCAGATGACAGGTGTTGTTACCAGATGACAGGTGTTGTTACCAGATGACAGGTGTTGTTACCAGATGACAGGTGTTGTTACCAGATGACAGGTGTTGTTACCAGATGACAGGTGTTGTTACCAGATGACAGGTGTTGTTACCAGATGACAGGTGTTGTTACCAGATGACAGGTGTTGTTACTAGATGACAGGTGTTGTTACTAGATGACAGGTGTTGTTACCAGATGACAGGTGTTGTTACCAGATGACAGGTGTTGTTACCAGATGACAGGTGTTGTTACTAGATGACAGGTGTTGTTACCAGATGACAGGTGTTGTTACCAGATGACAGGTGTTGTTACCAGATGACAGGTGTTGTTACCAGATGACAGGTGTTGTTACCAGATGACAGGTGTTGTTACCAGATGACAGGTGTTGTTACCAGATGACAGGTGTTGTTACCAGATGACAGGTGTTGTTACCAGATGACAGGTGTTGTTACTAGATGACAGGTGTTGTTACTAGATGACAGGTGTTGTTACCAGATGACAGGTGTTGTTACCAGATGACAGGTGTTGTTACCAGATGACAGGTGTTGTTACTAGATGACAGGTGTTGTTACCAGATGACAGGTGTTGTTACCAGATGACAGGTGTTGTTACCAGATGACAGGTGTTGTTACCAGATGACAGGTGTTGTTACCAGATGACAGGTGTTGTTACCAGATGACAGGTGTTGTTACCAGATGACAGGTGTTGTTACCAGATGACAGGTGTTGTTACCAGATGACAGGTGTTGTTACCAGATGACAGGTGTTGTTACCAGATGACAGGTGTTGTTACCAGATGACAGGTGTTGTTACTAGATGACAGGTGTTGTTACCAGATGACAGGTGTTGTTACCAGATGACAGGTGTTGTTACCAGATGACAGGTGTTGTTACCAGATGACAGGTGTTGTTACTAGATGACAGGTGTTGTTACCAGATGACAGGTGTTGTTACCAGATGACAGGTGTTGTTACTAGATGACAGGTGTTGTTACCAGATGACAGGTGTTGTTACCAGATGACAGGTGTTGTTACCAGATGACAGGTGTTGTTACCAGATGACAGGTGTTGTTACCAGATGACAGGTGTTGTTACCAGATGACAGGTGTTGTTACCAGATGACAGGTGTTGTTACCAGATGACAGGTGTTGTTACCAGATGACAGGTGTTGTTACCAGATGACAGGTGTTGTTACCAGATGACAGGTGTTGTTACCAGATGACACGGGTCTCTATGAATTAGGCGACTCCAGTCACTGACTGAATCCCCCTTTGCATCACCGGGGGCAAACTACCTTCCCTTCTCTGCTATATTACAACGATTCCTCATGTGCCTATTTCTTCCGTCTGGCCACTCTACCGTAAAAGACCTGATTGGTGGAGTGCTGCAGAAATGGTTGTCCTTCTGGAAGGTTCTCCCAGCTCTAGGAAGTATTGGTGCGTCCAAACTTCTTCAATTAAAGAATGGTGGAGGCCACTGTGTTCTTGGGGACCTTCAATGCTGCAGAAATGTTTTTTTTTTACCTTTCCCCAGATCTGTGCATCGACACAATCCTATCTCGGAGTTCTACGGACAATTCCTTCAACCTCATGGCTTCGTTGTTGCTCTGACATGCACTGTCAAAGGTGTGTACTTTTCCAAATCATGTCCAATCAATGTAATTTATCACAGGTGGACTCCAATCAAGTTGTAGAGACATCTCAAGGATGATCAATTGAGAGAAGAGAGAAGAGAGAAGAGAGGAGAACCTCTGTAGCTGATTTATTGTATGAATCTGGCCATTTATTTAATTGATCCTGGTGACTGGGGAAATGAACAGACTGGACTAAACTGGGATGGACTGGACTGGACTAAACTGGGGTCGGCTAGACTAAACTGGAGTGGACTGGGCTGGATTAAACTGGGATGGACTGGACTAAACTGGGGTTGGCTAGACTAAACTGGAGTGGACTGGGCTGGACTAAACTGGGATGGACTGGACTAAACTGGGGTCGGCTAGACTAAACTGGGGTGGACTGGGCTGGACTAAACTGGGATGGACTGGACTAAACTGGGGTGGGCTGGACTAAACTGGGGTGGGCTGGACTGTGCTGGACTAACCTAGGGTGGACTGGACTAAACTGGGGTGGGCTGGACTAAACTGGGGTGTACTGGATTTAAACTGGGGTGTGCTGCACTAAACTGGGGTGGACTGGACTAACCTAGAGTGGACTGGACAGACCTAGGGTGGACTGGACTAACCTAGGGTGGACTGGACTGGGCTGGACTAACCTAGGGTGGACTGGACTGGGCTGGACTAACCTAGAGTGGACTGGACTGGGCTGGACTAACCAAGGGTGGACTGGACTGGGCTGGACTAACCAAGGGTGGACTGGACTGGGCTGGACTAACCTAGGGTGGACTGGACTGGGCTGGACTAACCTAGGGTGGACTGGACTGGGCTGGACTAATCTAGAGTGGACTGGACTGGGCTGGACTAACCTAGGGTGGACTGGACTAACCACGGGTGGACTAACCTAGTGTGGACTGGACTAACCTAGGGTGGACTGGACTGGACTGGACTAACCTAGAGTGGACTGGACTGGGCTGGACTAACCTAGGCTGGACTGGGCTGGACTAACCTAGGGTTGACTGGGCTGCACTGGGCTGGACTAACCTAGGGTGGACTGGACTGGGCTGGACTAACCTAGGGTGGACTGGACTGGGCTGGACTAACCTAGGGTGGACTGGACTGGGCTGGACTAACCTAGGGTGGACTGGACTGGGCTGGACTAACCTAGGGTGGACTGGACTGGGCTGGACTAACCTAGGGTGGACTGGACTGGGCTGGACTAACCTAGGGTGGACTGGACTGGGTTGGACTAACCTAGGGTGGACTGGACTGGGCTGGACTAACCTAGGGTGGACTGGACTAACCACGGGTGGACTAACCTAGTGTGGACTGGACTAACCTAGGGTGGACTGGACTGGACTGGACTAACCTAGGGTGGACTGGACTGGACTGGACTAACCTAGGGTGGACTGGGCTGGACTAACCTAGGGTGGACTGGACTGGGCTGGACTAACCTAGGGTGGACTGGGCTGGACTAACCTAGGCTGGACTGGGTTGGGCTGGACTAACCTAGGGTGGACTGGACTGGGTTGGACTAACCTAGGGTGGACTGGACTGGGCTGGACTAACCTAGGATGGACTGGACTGGGCTGGACTAACCTAGGGTGGACTGGACTGGGCTGGACTAACCTAGAGTGGAATGGACTGGGCTGGACTAACCTAGGGTGGACTGGACTGGGCTGGACTAACCTAGGGTGGACTGGACTAACCTAGGGTGGACTGGACTAACCTAGGGTGGACTGGACTAACCTAGGGTGGACTGGACTGGGCTGGACTAACCTAGGGTGGACTGGGCTGGACTAACCTAGGGTGGACTGGACTGGGCTGGACTAACCTAGGGTGGACTGGGCTGGACTGGGCTGGACTAACCTAGGCTGGACTGGACTGGGCTGGACTAACCTAGGGTGGACTGGACTGGGCTGGACTAACCTAGGGTGGACTGGACTGGGCTGGACTAACCTAGGGTGGACTGGACTGGGCTGGACTAACCTAGGGTGTACTGGACTGGGCTGGTCTAACCTAGGGTGGACTGGACTGGACTGGACTAACCTAGGGTGGACTGTACTGGGCTGGACTAACCTAGGGTGGACTGGACTGGACTGGACTAACCTAGGGTGGACTGGACTAACCTAGGGTGGACTGGATTGGACTGGATTAACCTACGGTGGACTGGACTGGGCTGGACTAAACTAGGGTGGATTAACCTTGGGTGGACTCACTCTGGGTGGACTAACCTAGGGTGGACTGGACTGGGCTGGACTAACCTAGGGTGGACTGGAATGGGCTGGACTAACCTAGGGTGGACTGGACTGGGCTGGGGTGGATCGCAAAGGTCACAACTGCAGTGGATCAATACAGTTTTAATCGTATTGTTAACAAATGACAAGAAGCTCATATGAAAAGTAAAAGGAAATATGGCACTTTGAATATGCATCTACATTGAAGGAGTGATTTGGTGCAGTGAACAAGTAACTTTGTGAATTTGTTTGTTGTACTCAGTCAGTTGAAAATGTTAGCCATTTTGATGATCTTTTAGTCATGTTTTGATTTTTGCGCTTAGAGTTGTGAAAATATACCACGTACTCTGCTGCTTGCACCAAACAGTTTGTTTATATATATATTATATATATTGTTTTAATTTAACCTTTATTTAACTAGGCATGTCAGGTAAGAACAAAATCTTTGTTACATTGACGGTAAAACCCAGGCCAAACCCAGATGACGCTAGGCCAATTGTACGCCGCCCTATGGGATTCCCTATCACGGCCGGAGTTTACAAGTTATATACACAACTCAGACTGAGGCCTAGAGGATGATCACTGCCAAACACCTAAATGACAAGTCATGTTTCAACCCTGACAAAGTGTTTTAATCGAATCAAATATCGAGTCGTCATCTCCATGTATTTCATGGGGCTCGTGTGTGAGTTGAGTTTCGTGCCAATTCTGGCATCCAAACTCACAATAACAATAACTGTCATAATAACTCACAATAAGTGTCTAAAACTCTTTATAAAATACAAGCTCTGGCTGTGGATGTCTTCAGTGCATGACACATTCTGTTCCTGTGGTGAGGCTGTTTCTGAGGCAAGAGGAGAGAAACTGAGGGTTGAATCCCAAATGGTACACTATTCCCTTTATAGTGCACTACTTTTGATCAGGTCTTATGCAAAAGTAGTGCACTACATAGGGAATGTAGGATGCATGAGATAAATGGAGCAGGTGTATGCACCGTGGATTCCTGTGTGAAATCACTAATAGAATCCTGTCAATGCCTGTGACAGGTCGTCACTCTGGAGACATCAACCAGCGTTTAACATGCCAGCCAACCCTAATGCACCATAACAGCACGTGTCATGTACCGGCCCATCAGCATGTGACAGGCAACGATGGGGATGGGGACAGGAAGCCTTTCGGTTGCCTAGGCAGCAGGTGATTAGTAATGCATGGCTCCATTATGGCTATAAGATAACTGGAAACTGTGCCTTCCATCATGGATCCATTAGGGCTATAAGATAACTGGAAACTGGCCCTTCCATCATGGCTCCATTAGGGCTAGAAGATAACTGGAAACTGTCCCTTCCATCATGGCTCCATTAGGGCTAGAAGATAACTGGAAACTGGCCCTTCCATCATGGCTCCATTAGGGCTAGAAGATAACTGGAAACTGTCCCTTCCATCATGGCTCCATTAGGGCTAGAAGATAACTGGAAACTGGCCCTTCCATCATGGCTCCATTAGGGCTAGAAGATAACTGGAAACTGTCCCTTCCATCATGGATCCATTAGGGCTATAAGATAACTGGAAACTGGCCCTTCCATCATGGCTCCATTAGGGCTAGAAGATAACTGGAAACTGTCCCTTCCATCATGGCTCCATTAGGGCTATAAGATAACTGGAAACTGGCCCTTCCATCATGGCTCCATTAGGGCTAGAAGATAACTGGAAACTGTCCCTTCCATCATGGCTCCATTAGGGCTATAAGATAACTGGAAACTGGCCCTTCCATCATGGCTCCATTAGGGCTAGAAGATAACTGGAAACTGTCCCTTCCATCATGGCTCCATTAGGGCTATAAGATAGACGGGCCAGTTTCCAGTTATCAGGCTCCATTATGACTATAAGATAACTGGAAACTGGCCCGTCTATCAGGCTCCATTAGGGCTCAAAGATAACTGGAAACTGGCACGTCTATCAGGCTCCATTAGGGCTCAAAGCTAACAGGAAACTGGCCCGTCTATCAGGCTCCATTAGGGCTCAAAGCTAACTGGAAACTGGCCCGTCTATCAGGCTCCATTAGGGCTCAAAGATAACTGGAAACTGGCCCGTCTATCAGGCTCCATTAGGGCTCAAAGCTAACAGGAAACTGGCCCGTCTATCAGGCTCCATTATGGCTATAAGATAACTGGAAAACTGCCTCTTGTTTTGATATTCATATCATTTCATGTAAAATGGATGCTGGACATCCGCAAATGAATACATTCCCGACAAAATGTAACATATATAACAAATTTGAGTGTCCCATATTTTTCGTTTACTATGTTACGTTTACCTCCTGAGTCAAGGTTGAATAACTAGTTTACTATTGTTTGTTTGCGAATCCTGAATCCCGCCCCCTATTCCCTGATAATCATGTTAATCCCAAAAGACTGTATCCTCTCCCTGCTATTCTCTTAGTAAAGTGAACTATTAAACTCTTTTAATATCACAGTAAAAAGACAAGGGGAGCACTATTGACTGAACTATCATTCAAAAATATTGTTATTTTTTAATATGTTTTATTTTAAAACTCACATTTGCTCTGTCTGTCTGTCTGTCTGTCTGTCTGTCTGTCTGTCTGTCTGTCTGTCTGTCTGTCTGACACATATGATTACAATTAGAGTTAATAGCAGTTTTTTAAAATGAAATGCCGAGATGACGTGCACACACACACACACGTGGATTTTGATTAGCATATGTTTCATCAGAGGGACATCACGATAGTCAGCAAGACCCCTGATGTAACGGCAACACATCAAAACCACCCCACCTCTCTCCCGGTCTGAACGTTGTTGTGATGCTGCGGCTGCTGGCACTCTGAACCTATGTCCCAAATGGAACCCTACTCGCTACATGGGGCACTACTCTAGACCAGGGCCCATAACCACCCTAATCCCTACATAGTGCACTACTCTTGACCAGGGCCCATAACCGCCCTATTCCCTACATAGTGCACTACTCTTGACCAGGGCCCATAACCACCCTATTCCCTACATAGTGCACTACTCTTGACCAGGGCCCATAACCACCCTAATCCCTACATAGTGCACTACTTTTGACCAGGACCCTTAACCACCCTAATCCCTACATAGTGCACTACATTTGACCAGGGCCCAATAGAGAATAAGGTTCCATTTGGGCTGCAGATTCAGACTGCCAACAGCAGCAGTAACAACCTCCACACCGGGGGACAGATGGGGTGCATTAACTCTTGACCAGGGCCCATAGAGAATAGGGTGCCATTTGTGACGCATATGTCTCTGATTTGACTTAGAGGTAGGTGAGACGTCAGCGGTTGCAATATGACAGGTGACAAGGAGAATGAAGTTCACACAGGGAAAATTACAGACTGAGTCCTCCTCCCCTCCTCCTCCTCTCCTCTCTGCCTCCTCCTCCTCCTCCTCCTCCTCCTCTCCTCCCGCCTCCACAACCCCCTGTCCTCCTCACCTCCTCCTTGACCTCCACAACACCCTGTCCTCCTCCCCTCCCCCTCCTCCTCCTCCTCTCCTCCTCTCCTCTCCTCTCCTCTCCGCCTCGTCCTCCTCCTCCTCCTCCTTCCGGTTCCGGGTTGGAGCGAGCGGTCGCATCTACACTTCGGTCCGCAGGTAGTATAACTTTTCATTACATTTCATTATAGTACAACGGTTTGATTTGTCTAATCTTAGCAATTTCTTCTTAGCTAGCTACATAGCCGTCTTTGTATCAAAGATAATTGCGTAATTATCGTATTTCGTCGTCCTAACGTAGTCTACACTGCTATCTGCCCAGCAGCTAGCTAACGTCCACTAGCACAGCAGCTAGCTAACGTCCACTAGCACTGTAGAAACTATTACACTAACGACTCGATTAGTGTAGTGTTAGCTAGCTACATAGTTGTCTTTGCTGTCTTCGTATCCAAGGTAATTGTGTAGTTTAGAGTGTGTAGACTTAGAGTGATTATCTTAATTTACCGAGGTTAGCTAGCCAGCTATTTGTCGTCCTTAACGTAGGAGTCACTGCTAGCTAGCTAGCCAACAGCTAGCCAACGTCTTCCGAATTGAACTTCAACAACCCGGTCAACATTCCGCCTCGCTCCACAGGTAGTATCACATTTTCATTTCACTTCATTACAGTACAACGGTTTGATTTGTTTGATCGTAGCTAGCTAGCTACATAGCCGTCTTTGTATCTAAGACAATTGTGTAGTCTGGAGCGATTCTCTAGGTTAGCTAGCCAGCTATTGTCGTTCTTTTAACGTAACTTTACGTAATCAACACTGCTAGCTAGCCAGCTAGCCCCCGAATAGCAGCACTGTAGAAACTATTACACTCGACGGAACGACTTGATTAGTGTAGTGTCAACAACGTAGCCACTGCCAGCTAGCCTACTCCAGCAGTACTGTATCATTTCAATCATTTTAGTCAATAAGATTCTTGCTACGTAAGCTTAACGTTCTGAACATTCGATAAGTGTAGTCCACTTGTCATTCCAATCTCCTTTGCATTAGCGTAGCCTCTTCTGTAGCCTGTCAACTATGTGTCTATCTATCCCTGTTCTCTCCTCTCTGCACAGACCATACAAACGCTCCACACCGCGTGGCCGCGGCCACCCTAATCTGGTGGTCCCAGCGCGCACGACCCACGTGGAGTTCCAGGTCTCCGGTAGCCTCTGGAACTGCCGATCTGCGGCCAACAAGGCAGAGTTCATCTCAGCCTATGCCTCCCTCCAGTCCCTCGACTTCTTGGCACTGACGGAAACATGGATCACCACAGACAACACTGCTACTCCTACTGCTCTCTCTTCGTCCGCCCACGTGTTCTCGCACACCCCGAGAGCTTCTGGTCAGCGGGGTGGTGGCACCGGGATCCTCATCTCTCCCAAGTGGTCATTCTCTCTTTCTCCCCTTACCCATCTGTCTATCGCCTCCTTTGAATTCCATGCTGTCACAGTTACCAGCCCTTTCAAGCTTAACATCCTTATCATTTATCGCCCTCCAGGTTCCCTCGGAGAGTTCATCAATGAGCTTGATGCCTTGATAAGCTCCTTTCCTGAGGACGGCTCACCTCTCACAGTCCTGGGTGACTTTAACCTCCCCACGTCTACCTTTGACTCATTCCTCTCTGCCTCCTTCTTTCCACTCCTCTCCTCTTTTGACCTCACCCTCTCACCTTCCCCCCTACTCACAAGGCAGGCAATACGCTCGACCTCATCTTTACTAGATGCTGTTCTTCCACTAACCTCATTGCAACTCCCCTCCAAGTCTCTGACCACTACCTTGTATCCTTTTCCCTCTCGCTCTCATCCAACACTTCCCACACTGCCCCTACTCGGATGGTATCGCGCCGTCCCAACCTTCGCTCTCTCTCCCCCGCTACTCTCTCCTCTTCCATCCTATCATCTCTTCCCTCTGCTCATACCTTCTCCAACCTATCTCCTGATTCTGCCTCCTCAACCCTCCTCTCTTCCCTTTCTGCATCCTTTGACTCTCTATGTCCCCTATCCTCCAGGCCGGCTCGGTCCTCCCCTCCCGCTCCGTGGCTCGACGACTCATTGCGAGCTCACAGAACAGTGCTCCGGGCAGCCGAGCGGAAATGGAGGAAAACTCGCCTCCCTGCGGACCTGGCATCCTTTCACTCCCTCCTCTCTACATTTTCCTCCTCTGTCTCTGCTGCTAAAGCCACTTTCTTCCACTCTAAATTCCAAGCATCTGCCTCTAACCCTAGGAAGCTCTTTGCCACCTTCTCCTCCCTCCTGAATCCTCCTCCCCCTCCCCCCCCCTCCTCCTCCCTCTCTGCAGATGACTTCGTCAACCATTTTGAAAAGAAGGTCGACGACATCCGATCCTCGTTTGCTAAGTCAAATGACACCGCTGGTTATGCTCACACTGCCCTACCCTGTGCTCTGACCTCTTTCTCCCCTCTCTCTCCAGATGAAATCTCGCTTCTTGTGACGGCCGGCCGCCCAACAACCTGCCCGCTTGACCCTATCCCCTCCTCTCTTCTCCAGACCATTTCCGGAGACCTTCTCCCTTACCTCACCTCGCTCATCAACTCATCCCTGACCGCTGGCTACGTCCCTTCCGTCTTCAAGAGAGCGAGAGTTGCACCCCTTCTGAAAAAACCTACACTCGATCCCTCCGATGTCAACAACTACAGACCAGTATCCCTTCTTTCTTTTCTCTCCAAAACTCTTGAACGTGCCGTCCTTGGCCAGCTCTCCCGCTATCTCTCTCAGAATGACCTTCTTGATCCAAATCAGTCAGGTTTCAAGACTAGTCATTCAACTGAGACTGCTCTTCTCTGTATCACGGAGGCGCTCCGCACTGCTAAAGCTAACTCTCTCTCCTCTGCTCTCATCCTTCTAGACCTATCGGCTGCCTTCGACACTGTGAACCATCAGATCCTCCTCTCCACCCTCTCCGAGTTGGGCATCTCCGGTGCGGCCCACGCTTGGATTGCGTCCTACCTGACAGGTCGCTCCTACCAGGTGGCGTGGCGAGAATCTGTCTCCTCGCCACGCGCTCTCACCACTGGTGTCCCCCAGAGCTCTGTTCTAGGCCCTCTCCTATTCTCGCTATACACCAAGTCACTTGGCTCTGTCATAACCTCACATGGTCTCTCCTATCATTGCTATGCAGACGACACACAATTAATCTTCTCCTTTCCCCCTTCTGATGACCAGGTGGTGAATCGCATCTCTGCATGTCTGGCAGACATATCAGTGTGGATGACGGATCACCACCTCAAGCTGAACCTCGGCAAGACGGAGCTGCTCTTCCTCCCGGGGAAGGACTGCCCGTTCCATGATCTCGCCATCACGGTTGACAACTCCATTGTTTCCTCCTCCCAGAGCGCTAAGAACCTTGGTGTGATCCTGGACAACACCCTGTTGTTCTCAACTAACATCAAGGCGGTGGCCCGTTCCTGTAGGTTCATGCTCTACAACATCCGCAGACTACGCCCCTGCCTCACACAGGAAGCGGCGCAGGTCCTAATCCAGGCACTTGTCATCTCCCGTCTGGATTACTGCAATTCGCTGTTGGCTGGGCTCCCTGCCTGTGCCATTAAACCCCTACAACTCATCCAGAACGCCGCAGCCCGTCTGGTGTTCAACCTTCCCAAGTTCTCTCACGTCACCCCGCTCCTCCGCTCTCTCCACTGGCTTCCAGTTGAAGCTCGCATCCGCTACAAGACCATGGTGCTTGCCTACGGAGCTGTGAGGGGAACGGCACCGCAGTACCTCCAGGCTCTGATCAGGCCCTACACCCAAACAAGGGCACTGCGTTCATCCACCTCTGGCCTGCTCGCCTCCCTACCACTGAGGAAGTACAGTTCCCGCTCAGCCCAGTCAAAACTGTTCGCTGCTCTGGCCCCCCAATGGTGGAACAAACTCCCTCACGACGCCAGGACAGCGGAGTCAATCACCACCTTCCGGAGACACCTGAAACCCCACCTCTTCAAGGAATACCTAGGATAGGATAAAGCAATCCTTCTCACCCCCCCCTCCTTAAATGATTTAGATGCACTATTGTAAAGTGGCTGTTCCACTGATGTCAGAAGGTGAATTCACCAATTTGTAAGTCGCTCTGGATAAGAGCGTCTGCTAAATGACTTAAATGTAATGTAAATGTCCTCCTCTCCTCCCCGCCTCCACAACCCCCTGTCCTCTCCTCCTCCTTGACCTCCACAACACCCTGTCCTCCTCCTCTCCTTCTCTCCTCCCCGCCTCCACATCCCCCTGTCCTCCTCTCCTCCTCCTCCACCTCCACAACCCCCTGTCCTCCTCTCGTCCACCTCCACAACACCCTGTCCTCCTCTCGTCCACCTCCACCTCCACAACCCCCTGTCCTCCTCTCGTCCACCTCCACCTCCACAACACCCTGTCCTCCTCCTCTCCTCCTCCTCCTCCCCTCCTCCTCTCCTCCCCGCCTCCACAACCCCCTGTCCTCCTCTCCTCCACCTCCACAACACCCTGTCCTCCTCCTCCTCTCCTCCTCCTCCTCCTCCCCGCCTCCACAACCCCCTGTCCTCCTCTCCTCCTCCTCCACAACACCCTGTCCTCCTCCTCTCCTCCTCCTCCCCTCCTCTCCTCCCCACCTCCACAACCCCCTGTCATAAACTAGATTTTCATGCAAATCTAAAAACAATCTGCGTAAACAATATGCACATTTTCCCACCAGTGGTTGGGGGTACTAGACGAGAGGTTGGACTGGCTGTGGTGTGTTTGACCAAATGGACTTGTTGCGGATAAAAGTCAGTGTGTGATGATATAGAGAACAGAACATTTAAATGCTTTCATGTACCGGATAAAAATCTAAAGATCACTGTGTTTCCATCGAGTTTTCAACTCTACTAATAGTTTGTCACAAACACTGTTGCGTTAAATAGCAATGTGACCATTCTGGTCTACTAAAGGAGAGGTTGGAATGGCTGGGGGAACTAGAGGAGAGGTTGGACTGGCTGGGGGTACTAGAGGAGAGGTTGGACTGGCTGGGGGTACTAGATGAGAGGGTGGACTGGCTGGGGGTACTAGATGAGAGGTTGGACTGGCTGGGGTAGTACAGGAGAGTTTAGGGGAACACTAAAGTATTACAAGCAAATCCCACTTTCTAGTAGTTTCTGGTATCTAGTATTATGTCCATTCTAGTATACTGTCCCTGCCTACTGCTCATTCTGTCCGTCATTCACTAAGCAGTTAGATCACGGTGCTGTGTTCCTCCCCATACCCAGGTATGTTCTGGCATGGGCACCGCTAACTCTAATCATGGATAATCAAGACAGAAGACAGAAAACCATCCATATTCCCCATCGCCTTTTCAAGACCCTGTCTCTCTCTCTCGCTCTCTTGCACCATATCTAATTTAATATATCGAGCGCCTGACGCCTGGGCTGGTTAGGAGCTGCTGCCGTAACCTTGCCAAGGGGGGATGAAATATGTTATTAACCTGGGGCAGAAAGCTCTCTAACATCTGTCCAAAACAATCAGAGAGAAGAGATGGAAGACTAGTAAAGACACTGAAAATGTAAGCTGTGAATAACTGGCTGCAGAAGAGAGCAGAAATGGGTGACAACCGGAGCATTTTAATAATGCAAAACAAGCTGCACCCAGAACAGCAAAATACGGGTTGAAATAACCCGTCCCCAAACCAGTCTGAAGTGCACACAACACTTACAACAAACAATTGCACACACAGACATGGTGGGAACAGAGGGTTATATATAAGACATGTAATGTGGGAATGTAAACCAGGTGTGCGGGAAAACAAGACAAAACAAATGGAAATTGAAAGGTGGATCGGTGATGGCTAGAAGATCGGTGATGTCGACCGCCGAACGCCGCCCGAACAAGGAGAGGAACCGACTTCGGCAGAAAACACAAACCTATGTACCTGCATTATGCCTGGGAGGGAGCGTTTGGAGGAAGGAGAGAAGCCCCAACTGCATTACTCACTTTTCAAATACAGTCTTCATGATTTGCACATTCTGCCATCCAAAGCAGTCAGAGCCATGACAGTGTATGGATAACGAAAACAGATTTGAATAGATACTATATATATATATATATATATATATATATATATATATATATATATATATATATGTGCATGCAAGTGTATCGTTACCATACTGTGCATATACCATAGTGGAGTGGTTCCCAAACTTTCTATAGTCCAGTACCACTTCAAACATGCAACCTTCAGCTGTACCTCCTCTAGCACCAGGGTCAGCTGTACCTCCTCCAGCACCAGGGTCAGCTGTACCTCCTCCAGCACCAGGGTCAGCACACTCTCAAATGTTGTTTTTTTCCACCATTGTAAGCCTGCCACACACACACTATACAAGACATTTATTACACATAAGAATGAGTTTGAGTCTTTGACACAACCCGGCTGTGGGAAGAGCTCTTATAGGACCAGGGCACAACTAATAATATAATAATACTAATCAATAATTTAGCTCTTTTATTTAGCGATCTTACATTAAAAAAACGTGTTTGTTCATCGAACATTGTGAAAACTCACCACAGGTTAATGACAAGGGTTGAAAGGATGCACATAACTCTGCAATGTTGGGTTGGAAGAGTCTCAGTATTAAATCTTTTTTTTTACCATGTATCCATGCTGTGTTGTCATGTGTTGCTACCATCCGGTGTTGTCATGTGTTGCTGCCATCCTGTGTTGTCATGTTGTGTTGCTACCATCCGGTGTTGTCATGTTGTGTTGCTACCATCCGGTGTTGTCATGTGTTGCTGCCATCCTGTGTTGTCATGTGTTGCTGCCATGCTGTGTTGTCATGTTGTGTTGCTACCATCCGGTGTTGTCATGTGTTGCTGCCATGCTGTGTTGTCATGTGTTGCTGCCATGCTGTGTTGTCATGTTGTGTTGCTACCATCCGGTGTTGTCATGTGTTGCTGCCATCCTGTGTTGTCATGTGTTGCTGCCATGCTGTGTTGTCATGTTGTGTTGCTACCATCCGGTGTTGTCATGTGTTGCTGCCATCCTGTGTTGTCATGTGTTGCTGCCATGCTGTGTTGTCATGTTGTGTTGCTACCATCCGGTGTTGACATGTGTTGCTGCCATGCTGTGTTGTCATGTGTTGCTGCCATGCTGTGTTGTCATGTTGTGTTGCTGCCATGCTGTGTTGTCAGGATGTGTTGCTGCCATGCTGTGTTGTCATGTGTTGCTGCCATGCTGTGTTGTCATGTTGTGTGTTTTGTCCTATAGGCCTTTTGGTAGGCCATCATTGACAATTTGTTCTTAACTGACTTGTTAAGTAAAAGGTTCAATAAAAAATACATATATATATATATTTATAAAGCTTTTATGTGATTTCAGGCATTCATATACAGTTGAAGTCAGAAGTTTACATACACCTTATTCTCTAATATTATTCTGACATTTCACATTTTAAAATAAAGTGGTGATCCTAGCTGATTAAAGACAGAATATTTACTTGGATTAAATGTCAGCAATTGTGGAACACATTTTCATTTAAACTCAGTTTATGTAAACTTCCGACTTCAACTGTAACTATGATTATAGATCCGTTGGCCACAAACTGTCCTCGAGAGATACCTGGGCTTCAGAGAGCCAGAGGTGACTGATTCAGGTCAAGCCATTTCAGATTGGTGTAATGACCTGCAGACATTCACCGGCCCCCAACACACAAACAACCCATCACATGAATAACGTTAAGGTGACACCTACATAAGAGTACCGTTTAGCCCAAGGTTAGAGACCAGTCTTGAGTCCTCTCTGCCATCCACTAAAACTGGCTGTCCTAAATGCCATGTGGGATGCAACCACTTATAAATCTTCTGCCGAGGGGCGTGATTCAAAAACACATATTGGTTTCTGATTGTATTCACTCCCACACCTCCACAATGTTGTGTGGTGAATAACTATCTGTCTGGCTGACCTAACTATCTGGCCGACCTAGTGTCTGTCTGGCTGACCTAGTGTCTGTCTGGCTGACCTAGTGTCTGTCTGGCTGATCTAACTATCTGATCAACCTAGTGTCTGTCTGGCTGAACTAGTGTCTGTCTGGCAGAACTAGTGTCTGGCTGAACTAGTGTCTGGCTGAACTAGTGTCTGTCTGGCTGAACTAGTGTCTGTCTGGCAGACCGAGTGTCTGGCTGAACTAGTGTCTGGCTGGCAGACCGAGTGTCTGGCTGAACTAGTGTCTGTCTGGCTGACCTAGTGTCTGGCTGAACTAGTATCTGTCTGGCTGACCTAGTGTCTGGCTGAACTAGTGTCTGGCTGAACTAGTGTCTGTCTGGCTGACCTAGTGTCTGTCTGGCTGACCTAGTGTCTGTCTGGCTGAACTAGTGTCTGTCTGGCAGACTGAGTGTCTGGCTGAACTAGTGTCTGTCTGGCTGATCTAGTGTCTGGCTGAACTAGTGTCTGTCTGGCTGACCTAGTGTCTGGCTGAACTAGTGTCTGTCTGGCTGACCTAGTGTCTGGCTGAACTTGTGTCTGGCTGAACTAGTGTCTGTCTGGCTGACCTAGTGTCTGGCTGAACTAGTGTCTGTCTGGCTGACCTAGTGTCTGTCTGGCTGACCTAGTGTCTGTCTGGCAGACCGAGTGTCTGGCTGAACTAGTGTCTGGCTGGCAGACCGAGTGTCTGGCTGAACTAGTGTCTGTCTGGCTGACCTAGTGTCTGGCTGAACTAGTGTCTGTCTGGCTGACCTAGTGTCTGGCTGAACTAGTGTCTGGCTGAACTAGTGTCTGTCTGGCTGACCTAGTGTCTGGCTGAACTAGTGTCTGTCTGGCTGACCTAGTGTCTGTCTGGCTGACCTAGTGTCTGTCTGGCAGACCGAGTGTCTGGCTGAACTAGTGTCTGTCTGGCTGAACTAGTGTCCCTCTGGCTGACCTAGTGTCTGGCTAAACTAGTGTCTGGCTGAACTAGTGTCTGTCTGGCTGACCTAGTGTCTGGCTGACCTAGTGTCTGTCTGGCTGACCTAGTGTCTGTCTGGCTGACCTAGTGTCTGTCTGGCAGACCGAGTGTCTGTCTGGCTGACCTAGTGTATGTCTGGCAGACCGAGTGTCTTTGGCCATCTGGAACTAAACATGTGAGTCTTTAGCCTTTCAGAAGGTACATCTATGGCCTGCAGACTGGCCTGCAGACTGAATACATATTCAAAGGAAATGTTTATGTCTGAATCTACTAGACATGATGTTTCTTTCCTATAGAGTAGACCCTGTTGTACGTACAACAAAGGACAGTGTTCCGTATTAATGGATATCTCAGTGTGTACCATATGGATCCTGAAGATTAACATGCAACATGCAACAATTGAAAAGATTTTACTGAGTTACAGTTAAAATAAAGAAATACGTCAATTTAAATGAATTCATTAGGTCCTAATCTGTGCATTTCGCATGACTGGACAGGGGTGCAGCCATGGGTGGACCTGTGAGGGCACTGCGGAGCCAGGCCCAACCACTGGGGAACCAGGCCCACCCACTGCGGAGCCAGACCCACCCACTGCGGAGCCAGACCCACCCACTGGGGAGCCAGACCCACCCACTGGGGAGCCAGGCCCACCCACTTGGCAGCCAAGCCCACCCACTGGGGAGCCAGGCCCACCCACTGGGGAGCCAGGCCGACCCACTGGGGAGCCAAGCCCAACCACTGGGGAGCCAGACCCACCCACTGCGGAGCCAGGCCCCCCCACTGGGGAGCCAGGCCCACCCACTGCGGAGCCAGGCCCACCCACTGGGGAGCCAGGGCCATCCAATCAGAATGAGTTAAAGCCCCACAATGGGGCTTTATTACAGACATAAATACTAGAGTACTAGTGCTTTTCAAATAGCTGTTATCTGAGACTTGGCTGAACAAGAGCATGGATAATATTCTAGCTGTCACGTGACGCTGGAGAAACGAAGCAGGTACGGGGAGTAAAACATTTAATGTATAACGGACACGGAACGAAACAGGAACAGCGTCAGCAAACTAATACTAAAGACAAATAACAATCAATGCAGCAATGGAGATCAGAGCTGGGGAACTGACAAATATAGTGGAGGAAATTAACAGGTGATGAGTGATTCCATGCGAGTCCAATAACGCTGATGCGCGTGACGAGGGAAGGCAGGAGTGAGTAATGGATGGCAGGAGTGCGTGATGCAGGGCAACCTGGCGCCCTCAAGCGCCAGGGGGAGGGAAGAGCGGGAGCAGACATGACACTAGCTGGTTTTTATACCCAAGTGCTCAAGGGGGGGAGGTGTGTGTCTCTGTTAACAACAATCTCTAATATTAAGGAAGTCTGGAGGTTCTGAGTTAGAATACCTCATGATAAGCTGTAGACCAAACAAACTGTATATAGGCAAACAACAAAATGCTCATCCAGAAGCGGCACTCCTAGTGGCCTGTGATTTGAATGCAGGGAAACTGAAATTCATCTTACCTATTTCTACCAGCATGTCACCTGTGCAACTAGAGGTGAAAAAAAAACTCTAGATCATCTTTACTCCACAAAAAAATGGCCTCCCTCACACTCCATTTGGTAAATCAATGACAAAAATTAAAAAGCTGAAACTCAAACAGGAAGTACCAGTGACGCTCTCAATACAGAACTGGTCCGATGAAGCGGTTGCTAAGCTACAGGACTGTTTCACTAGCAACGACTGGAATATGTTCCCGGATTCATCCGATAACATTGAGGAGCTTAACCCTCAGTCATCAGCTTCATCAGTAAGTGCATTGACTAGGGACTAGGGTCACACTCGTATTCTTAATCGTATCTGTAAATTGACAGATCGGATGATACTCGTTTCCGTAAATTGACAGATTGGATGATACTTGTGTCCGTAAATTGACAGATCGGATGATACTCTTTTCCGTAAATTGACAGATCGGATGATACTCGTGTCCGTAAATTGACAGATCGGATGATACTCGCGTCCGTAAATTGACAGATCGGATGATACTCGTGTCCGTAAATTGACAGATCGGATGATACTCGTGTCCGTAAATTGACAGATCGGATGATACTCGTGTCCGTAAATTGACAGATCGGATGATACTCGTGTCCGTAAATTGACAGATCGGATGATACTCGTGTCCGTAAATTGACAGATCGGATGATACTCGTGTCTAAATTTACAGATCGGATGATACTCGTGTCTAAATTTACAGATCGGGTGATACTCGTGTCTGTAAATTGATAGATCGGATGATACTGGTGATAAATCATAAATATACATGTTTTAATATGCCGAAACAGATGATGGCAACATATCTCACTGCACGTTCATAGGCCAAACAAGCTGCAGATTAGGAGCCGCAGAGGTCTGTGTGTATATCTGACCTGTGTTTGTGTGTCCTCACCTTGGCAGACAAGTTTGCTATCAGTCAGAATGCGTTTCATTCTGGATTTCATTATTTTTCCCGCTTGTTAGATATTATGCACATTGATAGCTTGATAGAAAATGTCCTCGCCATGTGGTTTATCATAGTAGGACGATAACAGGAAACAGCAGCAGGCTGAATGATCAGACCCAAACAGAGAAGTGATCAGGTGAAATTATGAAACGAGTGGACAGAGAAATACAGCTTCACTCTATCCAATCAGAGAAGCAGGATCAACGTACAGCCCGCCCTTCTCTTTACAGACAGGAAAACTAGCCAGATGACTTATTTAGACCACGTAGTACGTTACTTGACTGCCTGACATGAGAAGGATGCATCCTGGCACCCGAAAATATATAGAATTAAAATGTATTATATATAATTAAAAATATCTGATAATAAAAAAATATTTTCGGATCATCATCTTACCCAGAAAATTGCCCATATCGTTACGATACTTATTTTGTCCGAACTACTCGGCACTCATCTAGCATCGACGACCTCATCCTCACAGTGACCGTACGTACGTACGTACATATCCCAACCAGAAGCCATGGATTACAGGCAACAACAACCCCAAGGTAACCTGGCTGAATGGCTATCACCCCGTAGCACCAACATCTGTAGCCATGAATTGCTTTGAAAGGCTGGTCATGGCTCACATCAACACCATCATCCCAGACACCCTGGACCCTCTCCAATTCACATACCGCCCATAGCCACAGCCCCCCCCTCCCCCACAAAAAATACTCCTCAATGGACTACAGGAAACGTAGGGCAGAGCACGCCCTCATTGACATCGAAAGGGCTGTAGTGGAGCGGGTCGAGAGCTTCAAGTTCCTCGGTGTGCACGTCACTAATATGGTCATAAACACACCAACACAAAGATGGCACGACAAAGCCTTTTTCCCCTCGGGAGGCTGGAAAGATTCGGCATTGGCCCTCAGATACTCCAAAAGTTCGACAAGCTGCATCATTAAGATCATCTTGACTGGCTGCATCACCGCTTGGTATGACAACTGCTTGGCATCCGACCGCAAGGGTCGACAGAGGGTATATCCAAGACCTCTATACGGTGTCAGAGGAAGTTTATTCATAGTTATATGTACATCTTTACCTCAACGACCTCGTACCCCTGCACATCAACTCAGTACTGGTACTCAGGTGTATATAGCCAAGTTATCATTACTCATTGTGTATTTATTATTACTTTTATTATAAGTGTTTTACTTTTCTATTATTTCTCTACTTTCTTGGACAGGGACTCAGTACTGGTACTCTGTGTATATAGACAAGTTATCATTAGTCATTGTGTATTTTATTATTTCTCTCTCTGCATTGTTGGGAAGGGCCTGTAACTAAGCATTTCACTGTTAGTTTACAGCTGTTGTTTATGAAACATGTGACAAATAACATTTGATTTGTTCTGGCACCTTGGGAATATCTGATAGCTGCTAGTAAGCATCTCACTGTTAGTTTACAGCTGTTGTTTATGAAACATGTGACAAATAACATTTGATTTGTTCTGGCACATTGGGAATATCTGATAGCTGCTAGTAAGCATCTCACTGTTAGTTTACAGCTGTTGTTTATGAAACATGTGACAAATAACATTTGATTTGTTCTGGCACCTTGGGAATATCTGATAGCTGCTAGTAAGCATCTCACTGTTAGTTTACAGCTGTTGTTTATGAAACATGTGACAAATAACATTTGATTTGTTCTGGCACCTTGGGAATATCTGATAGCTGCTAGTAAGCATCTCACTGTTAGTTTACAGCTGTTGTTTATGAAACATGTGACAAATAACATTTGATTTGTTCTGGCACATTGGGAATATCTGATAGCTGCTAGTAAGCATCTCACTGTTAGTTTACAGCTGTTGTTTATGAAACATGTGACAAATAACATTTGATTTGTTCTGGCACCTTGGGAATATCTGATAGCAAGCATCTCACTGTTAGTTTACAGCTGTTGTTTATGAAACATGTGACAAATAACATTTGATTTGTTCTGGCACCTTGGGAATATCTGATAGCTGCTAGTAAGCATCTCACTGTTAGTGTACAGCTGTTGTTTATGAAACATGTGACAAATAACATTTGATTTGTTCTGGCACCTTGGGAATATCTGATAGCTGCTAGTAAGCATCTCACTGTTAGTTTACAGCTGTTGTTTATGAAACATGTGACAAATAACATTTGATTTGTTCTGGCACCTTGGGAATATCTGATAGCTGCTAGTAAGCATCTCACTGTTAGTTTACAGCTGCTGAAAGGGTTCTTCGGCTGTCCCCATAGTCTCCCTTTAAAGAACCCGTATTTTATTTTTTACACTCTTTTCTCCACAGTTTCGTGGTATCCAATTGTTGTAGTAGCTACTATCTTGTCTCATCGCTACAACTCCTGTACGGGATCGGGAGAGACGAAGGTCGAAAGCCATGCGTCCTCCGATACACAACCCAACCAAGCCGCACTGCTTCTTAACACAGCGCGCATCCAACCCGGAAGCCAGCCGCACCAATGTGTCGGAGGAAACACTGTGCACCTGGCGACCTGGCTAGCGCGCACTGCGCCCGGCCCGCCACAGGAGTCGCTAGTGCGAGATGAGACAAGGATATCCCTACCGGCCCAAACCCTCCCTAACCCGGACGACGCTAGGCCAATTGTGCGTTGCCCCACGGACCTCCCGGTCGCGGCCGGCTGCAACAGAGCCTGGGTACGGAACCAGTCTCTCTGGTAGCACAGCTAGCACTGCGATGCAGTGCTCTAGACCACTGCGCCTTCTGGGAGGCCGTAGTTTCTCCTTTCTACGGAGGGTTCTGCATGGAACCAAAAAGGGTTCAACATGGAACCAAAAAGGATTGTCCTATGGGGACAGCCGAATAACCTATTTGTTACACTTTTTTCTAAGAGTCGTGCTTTAGTTTGCAGCCTACGCTTTGAGACAAGAGGTAAATCTATTGAGATCAAATGAATAAAAGTTTCCCAACACCGATGCAGACTTCCCCACTCATCATGTCTGTAAAAGCTGTTGCGTGTGCAACCATAGCAACGGAAGACAGAAATCACCCACAATCCCTTTAGATAAATTAAGTGGAGACACATTGATTAAGTAATAACAGTGATCCCCTCCTCCCTCCCTCTCTCCATCCATCCCCCTCCTCCCTCAATCCTTCCATCCTCCCTCCATTCCCCTCCTCCCTCCCTCCCCCTCCTCCTTCCATTCCCCTCCTCCCTCCATCCTTCCATTCCCCTCCTTCTTCCATCCTCCCTCCATTCCCCTCCTCCCTCCATATCATCCTCCCTCCATTCCCCTCCTCATTCCCCCCTCCATCCCTCCCTCTCTCCCTTCCACCCTGCTCTCTGCATCCACCCATCCATCCATCCCTCCATCCACCCTAGCTAGCAGATTGTAACTGGCTATGTTGATGCTCCATTGCTGTTACAGAATAAGTTCTGTTTGGCGTTGCACAGAGAATTTTCAACCAACCTTAACTAGGCGACACTATCTTCGTTCTCGATTCGGCCAAATATGTATAGTTGAAGTCGGAAGTTTACATACACTTAGGTTGGATTCATAAAAACTATTTTATCAACAACTCCAAAAATGTCTTGTTAACAAACTGTTGTCTTGGCAAGTCGGTTAGGACATCTACTTTGTGCATGACAAGTCATTTTTCCAACAATTGTTTACAGACAGATTATTTCACTTATAATTCACTGTATCACAATTCCAGTGGGTCAGACGTTTACATACACTAAGTTGACTGTGTCATGGTTTAGAAGCTTCTGACTAATTGAGTCAATTGGGGGTGTACCTGTGGATGTATTTCAAGACCTACCTTCAAACTCAGTGCCTCGTTGCCTGACATCATGGGAAAATCAAAAGAAATCAGCCAAGACCCCAGAAAAAAATTGTAGACCTCCACAAGTCTGGTTCATCCTTGGGAGCAATTTACAAATGCCTGAAGGTACCACGTTCATCTCTATATATATATATAAACAACAGTACGCAAGTATAAACACCATGGGTCCACGCAGCCGTCAGGAAGGAGATGCGTTCTGTCTCCTAGAGATGAATGTACTTTGGTGCGAAAAGTGCAAATCGATCCCAGAACAACAGCAAAGGACCTTGTGAAGATGCTGGAGGAAACAGGTACAACAGTATCTATATCCACAGTAAAACGAGTCCTATATCGATAAACCCTGAAAGGTCGCTCAGCAAGGAAGAAGCCACTGCTTCAAAACCGCCATTAAAAAGCCAGACTACAGTTTCCAACTGCACATGGGGACAAAGATCGTACTTTTTGGAGAATTGTCCTCTGGTCTGATGAAACAAAATAGAACTGTTTGGCCATAATGACCATCGCTATGTTTGGAGGAAAAAGGGGGAGGCTTACAAGCCGAAGAACACCCCAACCGTGAAGCACGGGGGTGGCAGCATCATGTTGTGGGGGTGCTTTGCTGCAGGAGGGACTGGTGCACTTCACAAAATAGATGGCATCATGAGGGTGGACAATGATGTGGATATATTGAAGCAACATCTCAAGGCATCAGTCAGGAAGTTAAAGCTTGGTCACTAATGGGTCTTCCAAATGGACAATGACCCCAAGCATACTTCCAAAGTTGTGGCAAAATGGCTTCTGGACAACAAAGTCAAGGTATTGGAATGGCCATCACAAAGCCCTGACCTCAATTCTATGGAAAATGTGTGGGCAGAACTGAAAAAGTGTGTGGGAGCAAGGAGGCCTACAATCCTGACTCAGTTAAACCAGCTCTGTCAGGAGGAATGGGCCAAAATTCACCCAACTTATTGTGGGAAGCGTATAGAAGGCTACCCGAAATGTTTGACCTAAGTTAAACAATGTAAAGGCAATGCTACCGAATACTAATTGAGTGAATGTAAACTTCTGACCCACTGGAAAAAAAGAAAAGCTGAAATAAATCATTCTCTCTACTATTATTCTGACATTTCACATTCCTAAAATCAAGTGGTGATCCTAACTGACCTAAGATAGGGAATTGGTACTTGGATTAAATGTCAGGAATTGTGAAAAACTGAGTTTGAATGTATTTGGCAAAGGTGTATGTAAACTTCTGACTTCAACTGTATATTATTATCCTAAATTATAGTTATCCAATTTACTCGTCACATTAGGGACAGTAGTCTATTTTACATAAATCTGCAAATGCAATGATGCATGAAACACTTTATTATAAAGGGGCATTTTTTTATGGTGAAGATTTGCCTCCTCAAACTGAAACTCACACACCACCTATCGGCTAGAGATTTAGCTGTTCGTCACTGGTCTTGTTGGGAAAAGGTAAATGTGGACAGGTATTCTACCATCTTGAAAGTGTGAGATAAGGACAGACGTCATTGCATCCTCGACTTACATATTCTGCTTAGATGAATTACCATCATCGAGATGTGATTTCTATCATTCTGAGCCGGATGGGTGGACACACTAGTCAGTGCATATGAGTCTTGTTAATTTCTACAAATGTCTGCTAAATTAAAATGCTGCCAGTCAAATGTCTGGCCCTCCATTTTCATAAACCCTGGTATTTTATTATTTCTTATTTAACTAGACAAGTCAGTTAAGAACAAATTCTTGTTTTCAATGACGGCCTAGGAACAGTGGGTTAACTGCCTTTTTCAAGGGGCAGAATGACAGATGTTTACCTTGTCAGCTTGGGGATTCAACCAAGCAACCTTTCGGTTACTGGTCTGACGCTCTAACCACTAGGCTACCCTGCCGCCTCTACGCTCTAACCACTAGGCTACCTATCGCCTCGGGATATACAGCCTGTATTACAGGGCTTTCAGTCATTTAGTGAAGGGTTTTGTGACGTCCTCTGTTTGGCCTGTCTGCTAGCGGGACATGTCCTCTGTTTGGCCTGTCTGCTCGCGGGACATGTCCTCTGTTTGGCCTGTCTGCCTGTGGGACACGTCCTTAGTTTGGCCTGTCTGCTCGCGGGACATGTCCTCTGTTTGGCCTGTCTGCTAGCGGGACATGTCCTCTGTTTGGCCTGTCTGCCTGCGGGACATGTCCTCTGTTTGGCCTGTCTGCTAGCGGGACATGTCCTCTGTTTGGCCTGTCTGCTAGCGGGACACGTCCTCTGTTTGGCCTGTCTGCCTGCGGGACACGTCCTCTGTTTGGCCTGTCTGCCTGCTGGACATGTCCTCTGTTTGGCCTGTCTGCCTGCGGGACACGTCCTCTGTTTGGCCTGTCTGCTAGCGGGACACTGTGGGACACGTCCTCTGTTTGGCCTGTCTTGCGGGACACGTCCTCTGTTTGGCCTGTCTGCTAGCGGGACACGTCCTCTGTTTGGCCTGTCTGCCTGTTTGGCCTGTCCTGCGGGACACGTCCTCTGTTTGGCCTGTCTGCCTGCGGGACTGTCCTCTGTTTGGCCTGTCTGCTAGCCTGGGACACGTCCTCTGTTTGGCCTGTCTG
>NC_088230.1:37587420-37594920 GCF_036934945.1 Oncorhynchus masou masou
GGGAGGAGAGGAGGGAGGGAGAGAGGAGAGAGAGGGAGGGAGGGAGGGAGAGAGAGAGAGAGGGAGGGAGGAGGGGAGGGAGGGGAGAGGAGAGAGAGAGAGAGAGAGAGAGAGAGAGAGGAGAGAGAGAGGAGGGAGGGAGAGGGAGGGAGGGAGGGAGGGAGGGAGGAGGGGAGAGAGAGAGAGAGAGAGAGGGAGGGAGGGAGGGAGGAGGGAGAGGGGGAGAGAGAGAGAGGAGAGAGAGAGAGAGAGAGAGAGAGGGAGGGGGAAGGAGAGAGAGAGAGAGAGAGAGAGAGGGAGGGGGAGGGAGGGAGGGAGGGAGAGAGAGAGAGAGAGAGAGAGAGAGAGAGAGAGAGAGAGAGAGAGAGAGAGAGAGAGAGAGAGAGAGAGAGAGAGAGAGGGAGAGGGAGAGAGAGAGAGAGAGAGAGAGAGAGGGAGGGAGGGAGGGAGGGGGGAGAGAGAGAGAGAGAGAGAGAGAGAGAGAGGGGAGGGAGGGAGGGAGGGGAGGGAGGAGAGAGAGAGAGAGGGAGAGAGAGAGAGAGAGAGAGAGAGAGAGAGAGAGAGAGAGAGAGAGAGAGAGAGAGAGCTCGGCTGCAAATACTGCAGCATTTACTTACCTTGGCTTGCCTCTTTGATCACCCAGCTAGTAGTGCATTTTGCAGTATGTCACTTTTTAAAAAGTGATGAGCGGTGTAGATCAGGATCGGTGTGGTAACACAACAAAACACCAAGTATGCCCAGAGGCCCATCCGAAACAGTAGGATACAGCTTATTGGTTGTGTATAGGGGTTGACACAGCAGAGCTGAGGACTCCGGGCAGTGTATGTCCTGTTGAGTCCATTTCTACAGTCTCACTTTCCCTGACTCACAATTATCCATGTGGCTCTTCCTGGAATGAGGTATTCTTGTTTACATCCCAAATGGCACCCTTTCCCCTATGCTGTGCACTACTGTTGACTAGGGCCCATCGGGTTCTGGTCAAAAAGTAGTGCACTATGTAGGGAATACAGTGACATCTTGGGATGCCAACCTGGCTTATAAATCCTCCTCTTCCTCTGCATGGTAAATGCTTGTTTATAAATCCTCCTCTTCCTCTGCATGGTAAATGCTGGTTTATAAATCCTCCTCTTCCTCTGCATGGTAAATGTTTGTTTATAAATCCTCCTCTTCCTCTGCATGGTAAATGCTGGTTTATAAAGCCTCCTCTTCCTCTGCATGGTAAATGCTTGTTTATAAATAAATAAATAAATAAATGCAGGCATTTTGTCATTATAATCCTCTACGACATGTATCTAAACAGAATGGAAGAAATCATATTTTTTAATTGATTTTTCTTTGAACATAATCAAACATTTTTTTGTGGCGGCCAAGGGATTGTGATGTAGCTGCTTTCGCTTGGTCAGAAAAACGGCTAGCTGACGTCTGACGTCGAACACTGTCAGCTCTCTATGGCAGGGGGGAAGTTCCAATTCCTATTTTGCAACACCGTTGCCGGAGGTCTGAGTGGCAAACAGCAAGGTTTCGTACAAACCTGTGCTTTTTGAAAACTAAATGCTAACTATAAGCAAGAGGATATAATGTGTTTAATAAAAGCATCCATTCTTAGAATTTTAAAAAGTGGTTCTATATAGAATCTTCTGGTCAATTCAAAGTGTAACTGCCAATCTGATTCAAAAACAAACGAGGAAGCAAGAGGAGGAAGCAAGAGGAGGAAGCAAGAGGGGGAAGCAAGAGGTGGAAGCAAGAGGTGGAAGCAAGAGGTGGAAGCAAGAGGAGGATGCAAGAGGAGGACAGTGGTAGAATCAACTTGCAAGTAGCCTACCCAAATACAGTAGATGAAGCCAAAGTAATATGACAAACTAGAGGCTATATACTGTCAATTAAGTTCAAACTTGGGCATGTTTGTAAACTAAGTAGCACATTTCGCTAGATTGACAGAAAACGGCAGCCAACTCTTTCAAATGAACATAATGTTTTTATGATATGACAGTTAGAGCTCCAGACCCAACCTGACATTGGCAATTAGCTAATTGCTACTTTTATTTCAGTGTTTCAGAGTGGAGTCAGATGATGGGACTATGTTTCATGAAGCCATTAGGAGACTGTTGCTGACCGAGAGGAGGTATGTATGAATGATTTATAATCAATTATGGATAATAAGTCTTGGTGATTAATAGCCTCGTAAATTATTACATGACTTTTAACTAATGATCTTTATGTTTTGCTCAGTCTAGCAGTAAGCCAGAACTATCAGAGGCAGAGGATCTGTCTTTTGGTTGCTACTGACAACAACTGGATGGAAGTTGGTCTTCTACATCATAATACTTATATGTCTGTATAGCATTTAGTCTCCACTTAGTCTCTACTTAGTCCCCACTTAGTCTCCACTCAGTCTCCACTCAGTCTCCACTTAGTCTCCATTTTGTCTCCACTTAGTCTCCACTTAGTCTCTACTTAGTCTCTACTTAGTCTCCACTTAGTCTCTACTTAGTCCCCACTTAGTCTCCACTTAGTCTCTACTTAGTCCCCACTTAGTCTCCACTTAGTCTCCATTTTGTCTCCACTTAGTCTCTACTTAGTCCCCACTTAGTCTCTACTTAGTCTCCACTCAGTCTTCACTTAGTCTCCACTTAGTCTCCACTTAGTCTCTACGTAGTCTCTACTTAGTCTCCACTTAGTCTCTACTTAGTCTCTACTTAGTCTCCACTTAGTCTCCACTTAGTCTCCACTCAGTCTCCACTTAGTCTCCACTTAGTCTCTACTTAGTCCCCACTTAGTCTCCACTTAGTCTTTTCTTAGTCTCCACTTAGTCTCCACTTAGTCTCCACTCAGTCTTCACTTTGCTGCAGATTTATTTATTTTTAAGGCTCCAGATTAACTAGTGTTTATTTCTAAAGATGAACTCATGTTGTTTTAGCTACTTTTTTCTTCTTCTCTGCAACCAGTCCGGAAACAACCCATACTGTACAGGAAGTAGCTAGCCCAGTGGCTAAAGACAACAACCCATACTGTACAGGAAGTAGCTAGCCCAGTGGCTAAAGACAACAACCCATACTGTACAGGAAGTAGCTAGCCCAGTGGCTAAAGACAACAACCCATACTGTACAGGAAGTAGCTAGCCCAGTGGCTAAAGACAACAACCCATACTGTACAGGAAGTCGCTAGCCCAGTGGCCAAAGACAACAACCCATACTGTACAGGAAGTAGCTATCCCAGTGGCTTAAGACAACAACCCATACTGTACAGGAAGTAGCTAGCCCAGTGGCTTAAGACAACAACCCATACTGTACAGGAAGTAGCTAGCCCAGTGGCTAAAGACAACAACCCATACTGTACAGGAAATAGATAGCCCAGTAGCTAAAGACAACAACCCATACTGTACAGGAAGTAGCTAGCCCAGTGGCTAAAGACAACAACCCATACTGTACAGGAAGTAGCTAGCCCAGTGGCTTAAGACAACAACCCATACTGTACAGGAAATAGATAGCCCAGTAGCTAAAGACAACAACCCATACTGTACAGGAAGTAGCTAGCCCAGTAGCTAAAGACAACAACCCATACTGTACAGGAAGTAGCTAGCCCAGTAGCTACAGACAACAACCCATACTGTACAGGAAGTAGCTAGCCCAGTAGCTAAAGACAACAACCCATACTGTACAGGAAGTAGCTAGCCCAGTAGCTACAGACAACAACCCATACTGTACAGGAAGTAGCTAGCCCAGTGGCTAAAGACAACAACCCATACTGTACAGGAAGTAGCTAGCCCAGTGGCTAAAGACAACAACCCATACTGTACAGGAAGTAGCTAGCCCAGTAGCTACAGACAACAACCCATACTGTACAGGAAGTAGCTAGCCCAGTAGCTACAGACAACAACCCATACTGTACAGGAAGTAGATAGCCCAGTGGCTAAAGACAACAACCCATACTGTACAGGAAGTAGCTAGCCCAGTAGCTACAGACAACAACCCATACTGTACAGGAAGTAGCTAGCCCAGTGGCTAAAGACAACAACCCATACTGTACAGGAAGTAGCTAGCCCAGTAGCTACAGACAACAACCCATACTGTACAGGAGTTACAGTTGAAGTCGGAAGTTTACATACACCTTTGCCAAATACGTTTAAACTCAGTTTTTCACAATTCCTGACATTTAATCCAAGTAAAAATTCAGTTTGGATCACCACTTTATTTTAGGAATGTGAAATGTCAGAATAATAGTAGAGAGATGTAATGGTCTTCTTCCTCCTCTGACGAGGAGTAACGAGAAGGATTGGAGGACCAATGTGCAGCGTGGTAAGTGTCCATATTTTTAATAAAGAAATTGAGCACTGAACAAAAACAACAAAGTGAACGAACAAAACTGAAACAATTCTGTCTGGTGCAGAACACAAACACACAACAGAAAACAATCACCCACAACTCAAACGTGAAACCAGGCGACCTAAGTATGGTTCTCAATCAGGGACAACGATTGACAGCTGCCTCTGAACCATACCAGGCCAAACACAGATATCCCAAATTATAGAAAAAAATAACATAGACTGCCCACCCCAACTCACGCCCTGACCATACTAAAACAAAGACAAAACAAAGGAACTAAGGTCAGAACGTGACAAGAGAATGACTTATGTCAGCTTTTAATTCTTTCATCACATGCCCAGTGGGTCAGAAGTTTACATACACTCAATTAGGATTTGGTAGCATTGCATTTAAATTGTTTAAAGAAATGGGCAATAGAACATTTCCTTTTAGAGCAATAAAGAAATGGAATAAATTAACTGAGCAAACTAGAAACCTTTCAATATATAAGTTTAAACATTATTTAAAAACAATTTAAATATAGTATATAGAAATGTTGTGGGACTATAGTAGATGAAGAATCAATATATATATATATATATATATATATATATATATATATATATATATTTATATATATATATATATATATATATATATATTGATTCTTCATCTACTATAGTCCCACAACATTTCTATATACTATATTTAAATTGTTTATATATATATATATTCTTTATATATATATATATATTTTTAGATTGAGTATTTATTGGGTCATTATGCTAGTGTATTATGTATGTTTGTAATAGTGTGTTATATGTGAAAGTGTGTTTGTATTATAAATTGTATTTTAATGTTAAAGGACTCTTGGAAGATTAGTCCAAATGGGGACTAAAAGAGATCCTAATAAAATCAAATAAAATCAAATCAAACTTGGGTCAAAGGTTTTGGGTAGCATTCCACAAGCTTCCGACAATAAATTGAGTGAATTTTGGCCCAAAGCACCCCACAACATGATGCTGCCACCCCCATGCTTCACGGTTGGGATGGTGTTCTTTGGCTTGCAAGCCTCCCCCATTTTCCTCCAAACATAACGATGGTCAAAAAGTTCTATTTGTGTTTCATCGGACCAGTGGGCATTTCTCCAAAAAGTACGATCTTTGTCCCCGTGTGTAGTTGCGAACTGTAGTCTGGCTTATTTATGGCGGTTTTGGAGCAGTGGCTTCTTCCTTGCTGAGTGTGCTTTCAGGTTATGTCGATATAGGACTCGTTTTACCCTGGATATAAATACATTTGTACCTGTTTCCTCCAGTGTCTTCACAAGGTCCGTTGCTGTCGTTCTGGGATTGATTCGCACTTTTTGCCCCAAAGTACGTTCATCTCTATGAGACAGAATGCGTCTCCTTCCTGAGCGGTATGACTGCTGTGTGGTCCCATGGTGTTTATACTTGCGTACTATTGTTTGGACAGATGAACGTGGTACCTTCAGGCATTTGGAAATTGCTTCCAAGGATGAACCAGACTTGTGGAGGTCTACAATTTTTTTGGGGAGGTCTTGGCTGATTTCTTTTGATTTTCCCAAGATGTCAAGCAAAGAGGCACTGAGTTTGAAGGTAGCCTTTGAAATACATCCACAGGTACACCTCCAATTGACTCAAATGATGTCTAAATAATTTTCTGGAATTTTCCAAGCTGTTTAAAGGCACAGTCAACTTATTGTATGTAAACTTCTTACCCACTGGAATTGTGATGCAGTGAATTATAAGTGAAATAATCTTTCTGTAAACAATTGTTGGAAAAATGACTTGTGTCATGCACAAAGTAGATGTCCTAACCGACTTGCCAAAACTATAGTTTGTTAACAAGAAATTTGTGGAGTAGATGAAAAATGAGTTTTAATGACTCCATCCTAAGTGTATGTAAACTTCTGACTTTAACTGTAAGTATGAGTGGAGTGCTGTCAGTTAGCAGGGATGAGTGGAGTGCTGTCAGTTAGCAGGGATGTGTGGAGTGTTGTCAGTTAGCAGGGATGAGTGGAGTGCTGTCAGTTAGCAGGGATGAGTGGAGTGTTGTCAGTTAGTAGGGATGAGTGGAGTGCTGTCAGTTAGCAGGGATGAGTGGAGTGCTGTCAGTTGGCAAGGATGAGTGGATTGCTGTCAGTTAGTAGGGATGAGTGGAGTGTCGTCAGTTAGCAGGGATGAGTGGAGTGTTGTCAGATATTAGGGATGAGTGGAGTGTTGTCAGTTAGTAGGGATGAGTGGAGTGTTGTCAGTTGGTAGGGATGTTGTCAGTTGGTAGGGATGAGTGGAGTGTTGTCAGTTAGTAGGGATGAGTGGAGTGTAGTCAGTTGGTAGGGATGTTGTCAGTTGGTAGGGATGAGTGGAGTGTTGTCAGTTAGCAGGGATGAGTGGAGTGCTGTCAGTTAGCAGGGATGAGTGGAGTGCTGTCAGTTAGCAGGGATGAGTGGATTTCTGTCAGTTAGCAGGGATGAGTGGAGTGCTGTCAGTTGGTAGGGATGAGTGGAGTGTTGTCAGTTGGTAGGGATGAGTGGAGTGTTGTCAGTTAGCAGGGATGAGTGGAGTGCTGTCAGTTAGCAGGGATGAGTGGAGTGTTGTCAGTTAGTAGGGATGAGTGGAGTGTTGTCAGTTGGTAGGGATGAGTGGAGTGTTGTCAGTTGGTAGGGATGAGTGGAGTATTGTCAGTTAGCAGGGATGAGTGGAGTGCTGTCAGTTAGCAGGGATGAGTGGAGTGTTGTCAGTTAGTAGGGATGAGTGGAGTGCTGTCAGTTAGCAGGGATGAGTGGAGTGCTGTCAGTTAGCAGGGATGAGTGGAGTGTTGTCAGTTAGCAGGGATGAGTGGAGTGTTGTCAGTTAGCAGGGATGAGTGGAGTGCTGTCAGTTAGCAGGGATGAGTGGAGTGCTGTCAGTTAGCAGGGATGAGTGGAGTGCTGTCAGTTAGCAGGGATGAGTGGAGTGTTGTCAGTTAGCAGGGATGAGTGGAGTGCTGTCAGTTAGCAGGGATGAGTGGAGTGTTGTCAGTTAGTAGGGATGAGTGGAGTGCTGTCAGTTAGCAGGGATGAGTGGAGTGTTGTCAGTTAGTAGGGATGAGTGGAGTGCTGTCAGTTAGCAGGGATGAGTGGATTGCTGTCAGTTAGTAGGGATGAGTGGAGTGTCGTCAGTTAGCAGGGATGAGTGGA
>NC_088230.1:37599920-37620331 GCF_036934945.1 Oncorhynchus masou masou
TCCTCAACGTCTCCTCTCCTCATCGTCTCCTCTCTCCTCTCCTCCATGACTCCTCTCCTCCACCTCTCCTCTCCTCTCCTCCACGTCTCCTCTCCTCCACGTCTCCTCTCCTCAACGTCTCCTCTCCTCAACGTCTCCTCTCCTCTCCTCCATGACTCCTCTCCTCCACCTCTCCTCTCCTCTCCTCCACGTCTCCTCTACTCCACGTCTCCTCTCCTCTCCTCAATGTCTCCTCTCCTCCACCTCTCCTCCGCCGCACCTCTCCTCCACCTCTCCTCTCCTCCACCTCTCCTCCACCTCTCCTCTCCTCCACCTCTCCTCCACCTCTCCTCTCCTCCACCTCTCCTCCACGTCTCCTCTCCTCCACCTCTCCTCTCCTCATCCTCTCCTTCAACTCTCCTCCACCTCTCCTCTCCTCCCCTCCACCGCTCCTCTTCTCCACCTTTCCTCCACGTCTCCTTTCCTCCACCTCTCCTCTCCTCTCCTCCTCTCCTCCACCTCTCCTCTCCTCCACCTCTCCTCTCCTCCACCTCTCCTCTCCTCTCCTCCACCTCTCCTCTCCTCCACGTCTCCTCTCCTCCACGTCTCCTCTCCTCCACCTCTCCTCTCCTCCACCTCTCCTCTCCTCCACGTCTCTTCTCCTGTCCTCTCCTCCACTTCTCCTCTACTCCACATCTCTTCTCCACCTATTCTCTCCTTCACGTCTCTTCTCCTGTCCTCTCCTCTTCTCCATCTTTCCTCTCCTCCACATCTCTTCTCCTGTCCTCTCCTCTTCTCCACCCCTCCTCTCTTCTCCTCCACGTCTCTTCTCCTGTCCTCTCCTCCACCTCTCCTCTACATCTCTTCTCCTGTCCTCTCCCCTTCTCCACCTCTCCTCTCCTCCACATCTCTTCTCCTGTCCTCTCCTCCATGTCTCCTCTCCTCTGATTTCCCTTAAAATGTTGGTTTAGAAAAGTTGTGTTCGTCAGTATAATTCAAGTTCGCCTGTGTTTGTTTTTCTTCTGCACCCCTGCCACCCCTAGGCCTAAGGACAAACACTTCCCATGACCTTAGTACAGCAATTATTAACATTCACGTTGTTTTAGAGGCTATCAATGGAAAAACCTGATCAATTCTGTATGAATCCCGCACCGGGCGGCACATCCCGGGAAGATTGTAAAACATTGCCAATAAACATACAAAGTGCCCCCAAGGGTTTCTCTGGTCCACTTTCATTGAATGGACTTTTAAGTATGGGTATACAGAATGCCTCATTTGCATTGCCTTTAGAAAGCGGGACGAGACAGCAGAAAGCAGACAGCCTTGTTTTGGCACAGAAATGGCACAGAGAAAAAAAAGAGGAGATTTTTTCAGGATATTGGATATGGGAGTAAACCGTTATAATTAATGTATTTTAATCAATAATAGTAATTGAAGGGATACTTCAACCCAAGAGATAGGGCCAGAATTGAATCAATTATATATAGAGTTATTATTCAACACCTGACTTGAAAAATTAAATGGAACCGCTCTCCAAGTACAAAACTTGTTAGCTGAGGGTAGAATAAAATATAATTTTGTTGGATCTGTGGAGGAGTCAAGTTCAACAACCACCTCTACTCCTAGAATATAATTAGTACTGTCATCAAGTTCAACAACCACCTCTACTCCTAGAATATAATTAGTACTGTCATCATGTTCAACAATCACCTCTACTCCTAGAATATAATTAGTACTGTCATCATGTTCAACAATCACCTCTACTCCTAGAATACAATTAGTACTGTCATCATGTTCAACAATCACCTCTACTCCTAGAATATAATTAGTACTGTCATCATGTTCAACAATCACCTCTACTCCTAGAATATAATTAGTACTGTCATCATGTTCAACAATCACCTCTACTCCTAGAATATAATTAGTACTGTCATCATGTTCAACAATCACCTCTACTCCTAGAATACAATTAGTACTGTCATCATGTTCAACAATCACCTCTACTCCTAGAATATAATTAGTACTGTCATCATGTTCAACAATCACCTCTACTCCTAGTATATAATTAGTACTGTCATCATGTTCAACAATCACCTCTACTCCTAGTATATAATTAGTACTGTCATCATGTTCAACAATCACCTCTACTCCTAGAATATAATTAGTACTGTCATCATGTTCAACAACCACCTCTACTCCTAGTATATAATTAGTACTGTCATCATGTTCAACAATCACCTCTACTCCTAGTATATAATTAGTACTGTCATCATGTTCAACAATCACCTCTACTCCTAGTATATAATTAGTACTGTCATCATGTTCAACAATCACCTCTACTCCTAGTATATAATTAGTACTGTCATCATGTTCAACAATCACCTCTACTCCTAGTATATAATTAGTACTGTCATCATGTTCAACAATCACCTCTACTCCTAGTATATAATTAGTACTGTCATCATGTTCAACAATCACCTCTACTCCTAGAATATAATTAGTACTGTCATCATGTTCAACAATCACCTCTACTCCTAGAATATAATTAGTACTGTCATCATGTTCAACAATCACCTCTACTCCTAGAATATAATTAGTACTGTCATCATGTTCAACAACCACCTCTACTCCTAGTATATAATTAGTACTGTCATCATGTTCAACAATCACCTCTACTCCTAGTATATAATTAGTACTGTCATCATGTTCAACAATCACCTCTACTCCTAGTATATAATTAGTACTGTCATCATGTTCAACAATCACCTCTACTCCTAGAATATAATTAGTACTGTCATCATGTTCAACAATCACCTCTACTCCTAGAATATAATTAGTACTGTCATCATGTTCAACAACCACCTCGGTTCCTACCATGTTTTGAAGTTGCTCCCCCATCCCCCTATAGTACCCCAACTTACACAACAACCCAGACAGACGGACTGGGTCGCATAGAGCCCCCCATAGTACCCCAACCTACACAGCAACCCAGACAGACGGACTGGGTCGCATAGAGCCCCCCATAGTACCCCAACTTACACAACAACCCAGACAGACGGACTGGGTCGCATAGAGCCCCCCATAGTACCCCAACTTACACAACAACCCAGACAGACGGACTGGGTCGCATAGAGCCCCCCATAGTACCCCAACTTACACAACAACCCAGACAGACGGACTGGGTCGCATAGAGCCCCCCATAGTACCCCAACCTACACAGCAGCCCAGACAGACGGACTGGGTCGCATAGAGCCCCCCATAGTACCCCAACTTACACAACAACCCAGACAGACGGACTGGGTCGCATAGAGCCCCCCATAGTACCCCAACCTACACAGCAGCCCAGACAGATGTTTAGACTGGGGCTTCCATCCTTATTACCATATGCTGGGATTACTTTGACAAAATTATTATTGTCCTCCTGTACGCAGCTCAATTTCCCCTAAAGGGACAAAACGGCAGATAGATTAATATGAAGGAGCAATTAGGAGAGGAAATGTGTCTGTTATCTTAACTTTGTACTTGCACAGCAGTGATGAGAATTAGAACTCTGCCTTGAATACAGAATATGTAACTCACTCACTTTTTTAAGATCAATGAGCAGAGCTAAAATTCACACCTAGCCAATGATAATCAAATCTGTAATTGAAATAAGGTTTGTTTATTGTCACAATTGAAGTTAGTATTGGATGTATTACAGTGTATGGTCTTTTTTTTTGTCTTCTTGATTCATAACATTCAACTAACACCATATCATGTAATGTCCTGTAACGACTTGTAATGAGGTCTGTGTGTGGCTGGTGTAGAGGAGTCAGGCGCAGGACAGCAGATATGAGTAAATAAACGTACTTTGCTAAACATAATAATAAACGCGACACAAAAAAGAAAGCCCACAGAAATGGACCTACTACATAACAAACAATCACTCACAAATAAACATGGGGGAACAGAGGGTTGAATAATGAACAAGTAATTGGGGGATTGAAACTAGTTGTTTCTGTAACTACCACTATATAATGTGATGTAATGTAACTACCACTATATAATGTTCTATAACTACCACTATATAATGTTCTATAACTACCACTATATAATGTTCTATAACTACCACTATATAATGTTCTGTAACTACCACTATATAATGTTCTGTAACTATCACTATATAATGTTCTATAACTACCACTATATAATGTTCTATAACTACCACTATAGAATGTTCTGTAACTACCACTATATAATGTTCTATAACTACCAATATATAATGTTTATAACTACCACTATAGAATGTTCTGTAACTAACACTATATAATGTTCTATAACTACCACTATAGAATGTTATGTAACTACCACTATATAATGTTCTATAACTACCACTATATAATGTATTGTTCTGTAACTACCACTATATAATGTTCTATAACTACCACTGTATAATGTTCTATAACTACCACTATATAATGTTCTATAACTAGCACTATATAATGTTCTGTAACTACCACTATATAATGTTCTATAACTACCACTATATAATGTTCTATAACTACCACTATATAATGTTCTATAACTACCACTATATAATGTTCTATAACTACCACTATAGAATGTTCTGTAACTACCACTATATAATGTTCTATAACTACCACTATATAATGTTTATAACTACCACTATAGAATGTTCTGTAACTAACACTATATAATGTTCTATAACTACCACTATAGAATGTTCTGTAACTACCACTATATAATGTTCTATAACTACCACTATATAATGTATTGTTCTGTAACTACCACTATATAATGTTCTATAACTACCACTATATAATGTTCTATAACTACCACTATATAATGTTCTATAACTACCACTATATAACGTTCTATAACTACCACTATAGAATGTTCTGTAACTACCACTATATAATGTTCTATAACTACCACTATATAATGTTCTATAACTACCACTATATAATGTTCTATAACTACCACTATAGAATGTTCTATAACTACCACTATATAATGTTCTATAACTACCACTATATAATGTTTATAACTACCACTATATAATGTTCTGTAACTAACACTATATAATGTTCTATAACTACCACTATAGAATGTTCTGTAACTACCACTATATAATGTTCTATAACTACCACTATATAATATATTGTTCTGTAACTACCACTATATAATGTTCTATAACTACCACTACATAATGTTCTATAACTACCACTCTATAATGTTCTATAACTACCACTATATAATGTTCTATAACTACCACTATATAATGTTCTATAACTACCACTATATAATGTTTTATAACTACCACTATATAATGTTCTATAACTACCACTATATAATGTTCTATAACTACCACTATATAATGTTCTATAACTACCACTATATAATGTTCTGTAACTACCACTATATAATGTTCTATAACTACCACTATATAATGTTCTATAACTACCACTATATAATGTTATGTAACTACCACTATATAATGTTCTATAACTACCACTATATAATGTTCTATAACTACCACTATATAATGTTATATAACTAGCACTATATAATATTCTATAACTACCACTATATAATGTTCTATAACTACCACTATATAATGTTCTATAACTACCACTATATAATGTTCTGTAACCACCACTATATAATGTTCTGTAACCACCACTGTATAATGTTCTGTAACTACCACTATATAATGTTCTATAACTACCACTATATAATGTTCTATAACTACCACTGTATAATGTTCTATAACTACCACTATATAATGTTCTATAACTACCACTGTATAATGTTCTATAACTACCACTATATAATGTTCTATAACTACCACTATATAATGTTCTATAACTACCACTATATAATGTTCTATAACTACCACTATATAATGTGATGTAATGTAACTACCAACCAGCCACCTGCCAGCCGCCAGTCAACAGCCATCCAGCCATCCACCATCCTGCCATCCACCATCAAATCCAGCCAGACATCCACAACCCACCAGCCAGCCACCAGCCAGCATGCCAGCCAGCAAGCCAGCCAGCCAGCCAGAAACCAGCCAGCCAGCCACCATCCAGCCACCAGTCAACCAGCCATCCACCATCCAGCCAGCCAGCCAGACAACCACAACCCACCTGCCAGCCACCAGCCAGCCAGTCAGTCACCATCCAGCCACCAGTCAACCAGTCATCCACCATCCAGCCAGCCAGCCAGCCAGACAACCACAACCCACCGGCCAGCCACCAGCCCAGCCAGTCAGTCACCATCCAGCCACCAGTCAACCAGTCATCCACCATCCAGCCAGCCAGCCAGACAACCACAACCCACCAGCCAGCCAGACAACCACCACCCACCAGCCAGCCACCAGCCAGCAGGCCAGCCAGCCAGCCAGCCACCATACAGACACCATCCAGCCACCATTCAGCCAGCCAGCCACATACAGACACCATCCAGCCACCATCCAGCCACCCAGCCATCAGCCACCAGCCAGCTAGCCACCCACCAGCCATCCACAAGCCAGCCAGCAAGCAACCTGCCAGCCACAAGCCAGCCAGCCAGCCACCACCTGGCCAGACAGCCACAACCCATCAGCAAGCAGCCACCAGCCAGCCAGCCAATAGCCAGCCAGCCACCCACACACCCACCAGCCAGACAGCAAACCACCAGCCAGTCATCGGCCACCAGCCAGCCAGCCACCTGCCAGTCGGCCTCCCTCCCTCCCTCCCTCCCTCCCTCCCTCCCTCCCTCCCTCCCTCCCTCCCTCCCTCCCTCCCTCCCTCCCCTTGTATTTTTCTCTCTCTGTGTTTATTAACAACTTCAATCATCATTGCATTCTAAGGACAAGCAGATGGCCTTTCTTCTCTTTCCCAGCAGGAATTAGAGGCATCGTCACTAAACAGTACATTCCACCCAGTGAGACATCAATTTACCTGCTATTACCAGCTCTGCTGTCTTTAAGAGGACCAGGAAATTAAAACATAGAAATGACTGAAGCAATTGGATTCCATCTATTCAGCTCCATGCTTTTATTCCATTCAGCCCCATGTGTTTTATTCCATTCAACCCAATGTGTTTTATTCCATTCAACCCCATGTGTTTTATTCCATTCAACCCCATGTGTTTTATACCATTCAACCCCATGTGTTTTATTCCATTCATCCACATGTGTTTTATTCCATTCAACCCCATGTGTTTTATTCCATTCAGCCCCATGTGTTTTATTCCATTCAACCCCATGTGTTTTATTCCATTCAACCCCATGTGTTTTATTCCATTCAGCCCCATGTTTTATTCCATTCAGCCCCATGTTTTATTCCATTCAGCCCCATGTTTTATTCCATTCAGCCCCATGTGTTTTATTCCATTCATCACCATGTGTTTTATTCCATTCAGCCCCATGTTTTATTCCATTCAGCCCCATGTGTTTTATTCCATTCAGCCCCATGTGTTTTATTCCATTCAACCCCATGTGTTTTATTCCATTCAGCCCCATGTTTTATTCCATTCAGCCCCATGTGTTTTATTCCATTCATCACCATGTGTTTTATTCCATTCAACCCCATGTGTTTTATTCCATTCAGCTCCATGTGTTTTATTCCATTCAGCCCCATGTGTTTTATTCCATTCAACCCCATGTGTTTTATTCCATTCAACCCCATGTGTTTTATTCCATTCAACCCCATGTGTTTTATTCCATTCAACCCCATGTGTTTTATTCCATTCAACCCCATGTGTTTTATTCCATTCAAACCCATGTGTTTTATTCCATTCAACCCCATGTGTTTTATTCCATTCAACCCCATGTGTTTTATTCCATTCAACCCCATGTGTTTTATTCCATTCAACCCCATGTGTTTTATTCCATTCAACCCCATGTGTTTTATTCCATTCAGCCCCATGTGTTGTATTCCATTCAGCCCCATGTGTTTTATTCCATTCAACCCCATGTGTTTTATTCCATTCAGCCCCATGTGTTTTATTCCATTCAAACCCATGTGTTTTATTCCATTCAACCCCATGTGTTTTATTCCATTCATCACCATGTGTTTTATTCCATTCAACCCCATGTGTTTTATTCCATTCAGCCCCATGTGTTGTATTCCATTCAGCCCCATGTGTTTTATTCCATTCAACCCCATGTGTTTTATTCCATTCATCACCATGTGTTTTATTCCATTCAACCCCATGTGTTTTATTCCATTCAAACCCATGTGTTTTATTCCATTCAACCCCATGTGTTTTATTCCATTCAACCCCATGTGTTGTACTCCATTCAGCCCCATGTGTTTTATTCCATTCAACCCCATGTGTTTTATTCCATTCAACCCCATGTGTTTTATTCCATTCAAACCCATGTGTTTTATTCCATTCAACCCCATGTGTTTTATTCCATTCAACCCCATGTGTTTTATTCCATTCAAACCCATGTGTTTTATTCCATTCAACCCCATGTGTTTTATTCCATTCAACCCCATGTGTTGTACTCCATTCAGCCCCATGTGTTTTATTCCATTCAACCCCATGTGTTTTATTCCATTCATCACCATGTGTTTTATTCCATTCAACCCCATGTGTTTTATTCCATTCAGCTCCATGTGTTTTATTCCATTCAGCCCCATGTGTTTTATTCCATTCAAACCCATGTGTTTTATTCCATTCAACCCCATGTGTTTTATTCCATTCAGCCCCATGTGTTTTATTCCATTCAAACCCATGTGTTTTATTCCATTCAACCCCATGTGTTTTATTCCATTCAGCCCCATGTGTTTTATTCCATTCAACCCCATGTGTTTTATTCCATTCAGCCCCATGTTTTATTCCATTCAACCCCATGTGTTTTATTCCATTCAGCTCCATGTGTTTTATTCCATTCAACCCCATGTGTTTTATTCCATTCAACCCCATGTGTTTTATTCCATTCAGCCCCATGTGTTTTATTCCATTCAACCCCATGTGTTTTATTCCATTCAACCCCATGTGTTTTATTCCATTCAACCCCATGTGTTTTATTCCATTCAACCCCATGTGTTTTATTCCATTCATCACCATGTGTTTTATTCCATTCAGCCCCATGTGTTTTATTCCATTCAACCCCATGTGTTTTATTAAATTCAACCCCATGTGTTTTATTCCATTCAGCCCCATGTGTTTTATTCCATTCAACCCCATGTGTTTTGTTCCATTCAACCCCATGTGTTTTATTCCATTCAACCCCATGTGTTTTATTCCATTCAGCCCCATGTGTTTTATTCCATTCAGCTCCATGTGTTTTATTCCATTCAGCCCCATGTGTTTTATTCCATTCAACCCCATGTGTTTTATTCCATTCAGCCCCATGTGTTTTATTCCATTCAGCTCCATGTGTTTTATTCCATTCAGCCCCATGTGTTTTATACCATTCAGCCCCATGTGTTTTGTTCCATTCAACCCCATGTGTTTTATTCCATTCAGCCCCATGTTTTATTCCATTCAACCCCATGTGTTTTGTTCCATTCAACCCCATGTGTTTTATTCCATTCAGCCCCATGTGTTTTATTCCATTCATCACCATGTGTTTTATTCCATTCAGCCCCATGTGTTTTATTCCATTCAACCCCATGTGTTTTATTCCATTCAGCCCCATGTGTTTTATTCCATTCAGCCCCATGTGTTTTATTCCATTCAGAATCACCAGAGCATGACTTTCCTCTTCCTTTCTGAATACATTATCTATAGTTAGACATGAATACATTATCTTCAGTTAGACATGGATACATTATCTATAGTTGAACATGAATACATTACCTCCAGTTAGCCATGAATAAATTATCTCGAGTTAGCCGTCAACAAGTTCTCTCCTGTTAGCCATGAATACATTATCTCCAGTACCCATTCATACATACATTATCTCCAGTTATCCATTAATGAATTGTCATCAGTCAGCCATGAACACGCACTCTGCAGTAACCATGAATTCATTATCTCCAGTTATCAATGAACACATTATCTCCAGTAACCATGAATACATTATCTTCAGTTATCCATGAATATATTATCTTCAGTTAACCATGAATACATTATCTCCAGTTAACCACTGATAAATTATTTCCGGTTAACCATGCATACATTATCTGCAGTTATCCATGAATGAATGGTCATCAGTTAGCCATGGCTGAAGAAAACAAATGAGTCATACAGGGTTATGATCTGCTTCCACCATAACCAGGTTATAAATGACAAACTCCAAAGGACCCTGTTTTATAGTGTAGTGAAGAGAAGCAGAGCAGCGGCACAGAAGGAGGAGGAAGGATGGAGAAGGAGGAGGCAGAAATGAGTTTAAAATCTTTCCTTTCTTTCTTCTCTCTCATTCCTTCTCCCCTCCATCCTTTCGTTCTGTGCCGATGGTCTGTTTCTCCCTCGTTTCCTATAAAAGAGGGTCCTTCATATGACATTGAGGTTTTCTCTCCACAAAAGCCTTGGTAGTGTGGAGAAATAACCATATGTTTCATAATGAATATCAGGTAATTACATTGAAATTAACAATGTGCAATGTTTTTGGCTAAAAACGCTTCACCTCAGTCCAATTCTTGCAGTAAACGTTTGCCCACTTGTCTCTGTTAGTATGAGGACGTATTCAGTGACAACTGCTATTTGGTGTCAGGTCCGATTCAGTGATAACTGCTATTCAGTGTCAGGTCCGATTCAGTGATAACTGCTATTCAGTGTCAGGTCCGATTCAGTGATAACTGCTATTTGGTGTCAGGTCAGATTCAGTGGGGTGATAACTGCTCTCCTGTTCGCCTAAGGAGCTAGTAGGTCTAAGAGTCAGATTAGAGCCTGTTGTCCTAAGGAGCTAGTAGGTCTAAGAGTCAGATTAGAGCCTGTTCTCCTAAGGAGCTAGCAGGTCTAAGAGTCAGATTAGAGCCTGTTCTCCTAAGGAGCTAGTAGGTCTAAGAGTCAGATTAGAGCCTGTTGTCCTAAGGAGCTAGCAGGTCTAAGAGTCAGATTAGAGCCTGTTCTCCTAAGGAGCTAGCAGGTCTAAGAGTCAGATTAGAGCCTGTTCACCTAAGGAGCTAGCAGGTCTAAGAGTCAGATTAGAGCCTGTTCTCCTAAGGAGCTAGCAGGTCTAAGAGTCAGATTAGAGCCTGTTCACCTAAGGAGCTAGCAGGTCTAAGAGTCAGATTAGAGCCTATTTGCCTAAGGAGCTAGTAGGTCTAAGAGTCAGATTAGAGCCTATTTGCCTAAGGAGCTAGCAGGTCTAAGAGTCAGATTAGAGCCTGTTCTCCTAAGGAGCTAGCAGGTCTAAGAGTCAGATTAGAGCCTGTTGTCCTAAGGAGCTAGCAGGTCTAAGAGTCAGATTAGAGCCTGTTCTCCTAAGGAGCTAGCAGGTCTAAGAGTCAGATTAGAGCCTGTTCACCTAAGGAGCTAGCAGGTCTAAGAGTCAGATTAGAGCCTGTTCTCCTAAGGAGCTAGCAGGTCTAAGAGTCAGATTAGAGCCTGTTCACCTAAGGAGCTAGCAGGTCTAAGAGTCAGATTAGAGCCTATTTGCCTAAGGAGCTAGTAGGTCTAAGAGTCAGATTAGAGCCTATTTGCCTAAGGAGCTAGCAGGTCTAAGAGTCAGATTAGAGCCTGTTCTCCTAAGGAGCTAGTAGGTCTAAGAGTCAGATTCGAGCCTGTTCGCCTAAGGAGCTAGTAGGTCTAAGAGTCAGATTAGAGCCTGTTTGCCTAAGGAGCTAGTAGGTCTAAGAGTCAGATTAGAGCCTGTTCTTCTAAGGAGCTAGCAGGTCTAAGAGTCAGATTAGAGCCTATTTGCCTAAGGAGCTAGCAGGTCTAAGAGTCAGATTAGAGCCTGTTCTCCTAAGGAGCTAGCAGGTCTAAGAGTCAGATTAGAGCCTGTTCTCCTAAGGAGCTAGCAGGTCTAAGAGTCAGATTAGAGCCTGTTCTCCTAAGGAGCTAGCAGGTCTAAGAGTCAGATTAGAGCCTGTTCTCCTAAGGAGCTAGCAGGTCTAAGAGTCAGATTAGAGCCTGTTCTCCTAAGAAGCTAGCAGGTCTAAGAGTCAGATTAGAGCCTGTTCTCCTAAGGAGCTAGCAGGTCTAAGAGTCAGATTAGAGCCTGTTCTCCTAAGGAGCTAGCAGGTCTAAGAGTCAGATTAGAGCCTGTTCACCTAAGGAGCTAGCAGGTCTAAGAGTCAGATTAGAGCCTGTTCTCCTAAGGAGCTAGCAGGTCTAAGAGTCAGATTAGAGCCTGTTCACCTAAGGAGCTAGCAGGTCTAAGAGTCAGATTAGAGCCTATTTGCCTAAGGAGCTAGTAGGTCTAAGAGTCAGATTAGAGCCTATTTGCCTAAGGAGCTAGCAGGTCTAAGAGTCAGATTAGAGCCTGTTCTCCTAAGGAGCTAGTAGGTCTAAGAGTCAGATTCGAGCCTGTTCGCCTAAGGAGCTAGTAGGTCTAAGAGTCAGATTCGAGCCTGTTTGCCTAAGGAGCTAGTATGTCTAAGAGTCAGATTAGAGCCTGTTCTTCTAAGGAGCTAGCAGGTCTAAGAGTCAGATTAGAGCCTATTTGCCTAAGGAGCTAGCAGGTCTAAGAGTCAGATTAGAGCCTGTTCACCTAAGGAGCTAGCAGGTCTAAGAGTCAGACTAGAGCCTGTTTGCCTAAGGAGCTAGCAGGTCTAAGAGTCAGATTAGAGCATGTTCACCTAAGGAGCTAGTAGGTCTAAGAGTCAGATTAGAGCCTGTTCTCCTAAGGAGCTAGCAGGTCTAAGAGTCAGATTAGAGCCTGTTGTCCTAAGGAGCTAGCAGGTCTAAGAGTCAGATTAGAGCCTGTTCTCCTAAGGAGCTAGCAGGTCAAAGAGTCAGATTAGAGCCTGTTCACCTAAGGAGCTAGTAGGTCTAAGAGTCAGATTAGAGCCTATTTGCCTAAGGAGCTAGTAGGTCTAAGAGTCAGATTAGAGCCTATTTGCCTAAGGAGCTAGCAGGTCTAAGAGTCAGATTAGAGCCTGTTCTCCTAAGGAGCTAGCAGGTCTAAGAGTCAGATTAGAGCCTGTTGTCCTAAGGAGCTAGCAGGTCTAAGAGTCAGATTAGAGCCTGTTCTCCTAAGGAGCTAGCAGGTCTAAGAGTCAGATTAGAGCCTGTTCACCTAAGGAGCTAGCAGGTCTAAGAGTCAGATTAGAGCCTGTTCTCCTAAGGAGCTAGCAGGTCTAAGAGTCAGATTAGAGCCTGTTCACCTAAGGAGCTAGCAGGTCTAAGAGTCAGATTAGAGCCTATTTGCCTAAGGAGCTAGTAGGTCTAAGAGTCAGATTAGAGCCTATTTGCCTAAGGAGCTAGCAGGTCTAAGAGTCAGATTAGAGCCTGTTCTCCTAAGGAGCTAGTAGGTCTAAGAGTCAGATTCGAGCCTGTTCGCCTAAGGAGCTAGTAGGTCTAAGAGTCAGATTCGAGCCTGTTTGCCTAAGGAGCTAGTAGGTCTAAGAGTCAGATTAGAGCCTGTTCTTCTAAGGAGCTAGCAGGTCTAAGAGTCAGATTAGAGCCTATTTGCCTAAGGAGCTAGCAGGTCTAAGAGTCAGATTAGAGCCTGTTCTCCTAAGGAGCTAGCAGGTCTAAGAGTCAGATTAGAGCCTGTTCTCCTAAGGAGCTAGCAGGTCTAAGAGTCAGATTAGAGCCTGTTCTCCTAAGGAGCTAGCAGGTCTAAGAGTCAGATTAGAGCCTGTTCTCCTAAGGAGCTAGCAGGTCTAAGAGTCAGATTAGAGCCTGTTCTCCTAAGGAGCTAGCAGGTCTAAGAGTCAGATTAGAGCCTGTTCTCCTAAGGAGCTAGCAGGTCTAAGAGTCAGATTAGAGCCTGTTCTCCTAAGGAGCTAGCAGGTCTAAGAGTCAGATTAGAGCCTGTTCACCTAAGGAGCTAGCAGGTCTAAGAGTCAGATTAGAGCCTGTTCTCCTAAGGAGCTAGCAGGTCTAAGAGTCAGATTAGAGCCTGTTCACCTAAGGAGCTAGCAGGTCTAAGAGTCAGATTAGAGCCTATTTGCCTAAGGAGCTAGTAGGTCTAAGAGTCAGATTAGAGCCTATTTGCCTAAGGAGCTAGCAGGTCTAAGAGTCAGATTAGAGCCTGTTCTCCTAAGGAGCTAGTAGGTCTAAGAGTCAGATTCGAGCCTGTTCGCCTAAGGAGCTAGTAGGTCTAAAGAGTCAGATTCGAGCCTGTTTGCCTAAGGAGCTAGTATGTCTAAGAGTCAGATTAGAGCCTGTTCTTCTAAGGAGCTAGCAGGTCTAAGAGTCAGATTAGAGCCTATTTGCCTAAGGAGCTAGCAGGTCTAAGAGTCAGATTAGAGCCTGTTCACCTAAGGAGCTAGCAGGTCTAAGAGTCAGACTAGAGCCTGTTTTGCCTAAGGAGCTAGCAGGTCTAAGAGTCAGATTAGAGCATGTTCACCTAAGGAGCTAGTAGGTCTAAGAGTCAGATTAGAGCCTGTTCTCCTAAGGAGCTAGCAGGTCTAAGAGTCAGATTAGAGCCTGTTGTCCTAAGGAGCTAGCAGGTCTAAGAGTCAGATTAGAGCCTGTTCTCCTAAGGAGCTAGCAGGTCAAAGAGTCAGATTAGAGCCTGTTCACCTAAGGAGCTAGTAGGTCTAAGAGTCAGATTAGAGCCTATTTGCCTAAGGAGCTAGTAGGTCTAAGAGTCAGATTAGAGCCTATTTGCCTAAGGAGCTAGCAGGTCTAAGAGTCAGATTAGAGCCTGTTCTCCTAAGGAGCTAGTAGGTCTAAGAGTCAGATTCGAGCCTGTTCGCCTAAGGAGCTAGTAGGTCTAAGAGTCAGATTCGAGCCTGTTTGCCTAAGGAGCTAGTAGGTCTAAGAGTCAGATTAGAGCCTGTTCTTCTAAGGAGCTAGCAGGTCTAAGAGTCAGATTAGAGCCTATTTGCCTAAGGAGCTAGCAGGTCTAAGAGTCAGATTAGAGCCTGTTCACCTAAGGAGCTCGCAGGTCTAAGAGTCAGACTAGAGCCTGTTTGCCTAAGGAGCTAGCAGGTCTAAGAGTCAGATTAGAGCATGTTCACCTAAGGAGCTAGTAGGTCTAAGAGTCAGATTAGAGCCTGTTCTCCTAAGGAGCTAGCAGGTCTAAGAGTCAGATTAGAGCCTGTTGTCCTAAGGAGCTAGCAGGTCTAAGAGTCAGATTAGAGCCTGTTTGCCTAAGGAGCTAGCAGGTCAAAGAGTCAGATTCGAGCCTGTTCTCCTAAGGAGCTAGTAGGTCTAATAGTCAGATTAGAGCCTGTTGCCTAAGGAGCTAGTAGGTCTAAGAGTCAGATTAGAGCCTGTTCTCCTAAGGAGCTAACAGGTCTAAGAGTCAGATTAGAGCCTGTTGTCCTAAGGAGCTAGCAGGTCTAAGAGTCAGATTAGAGCCTGTTCACCTAAGTAGTTAGCAGGTCTAAGAGTCACATTAGAGCCTGTTCTCCTAAGGAGCTAGTAGGTCTAAGAGTCAGATTAGAGCCTGTTCTCCTAAGGAGCTAGTAGGTCTAAGAGTCAGATTAGAGCCTGTTCTCCTAAGGAGCTAGCAGGTCTAAGAGTCAAATTAGAGCCTGTTCTCCTAAGGAGCTAGCAGGTCTAAGAGTCAGATTAGAGCCTGTTCTCCTAAGGAGCTAGCAGGTCTAAGAGTCAAATTAGAGCCTGTTCTCCTAAGGAGCTAGCAGGTCTAAGAGTCAGATTAGAGCCTGTTTGCCTAAGGAGCTAGTAGGTCTAAGAGTCAAATTAGAGCCTGTTCTCCTAAGGAGCTAGCAGGTCTAAGAGTCAGATTAGAGCCTGTTTGCCTAAGGAGCTAGTAGGTCTAAGAGTCAGATTAGAGCCTGTTCGCCTAAGGAGCTAGTAGGTCTAAGAGTCAGATTAGAGCCTGTTTGCCTAAGGAGCTAGTAGGTCTAAGAGTCAGATTAGAGCCTGTTCTCCTAAGGAGCTAGCAGGTCTAAGAGTCAGATTAGAGCCTGTTTGCCTAAGGAGCTAGCAGGTCAAAGAGTCAGATTCGAGCCTGTTCTCCTAAGGAGCTAGCAGGTCTAAGAGTCAGATTAGAGCCTGTTTGCCTAAGGAGCTAGCAGGTCAAAGAGTCAGATTCGAGCCTGTTCTCCTAAGGAGCTAGTAGGTCTAAGAGTCAGATTAGAGCCTGTTCGCCTAAGGAGCTAGTAGGTCTAAGAGTCAGATTAGAGCCTGTTCTCCTAAGGAGCTAGCAGGTCTAAGAGTCAGATTAGAGCCTGTTCTCCTAAGGAGCTAGTAGGTCTAAGAGTCAGTTTAGAGCCTGTTCTCCTAAGAAGCTAGCAGGTCTAAGAGTCAGATTAGAGCCTGTTCACCTAAGGAGCTAGCAGGTCTAAGAGTCAGATTAGAGCCTGTTCTTCTAAGGAGCTAGCAGGTCTAAGAGTCAGATTAGAGCCTATTTGCCTAAGGAGCTAGCAGGTCTAAGAGTCAGATTAGAGCCTGTTCACCTAAGGAGCTAGCAGGTCTAAGAGTCAGACTAGAGCCTGTTTGCCTAAGGAGCTAGCAGGTCTAAGAGTCAGATTAGAGCATGTTCACCTAAGGAGCTAGTAGGTCTAAGAGTCAGATTAGAGCCTGTTCTCCTAAGGAGCTAGCAGGTCTAAGAGTCAGATTAGAGCCTGTTGTCCTAAGGAGCTAGCAGGTCTAAGAGTCAGATTAGAGCCTGTTCTCCTAAGGAGCTAGCAGGTCAAAGAGTCAGATTAGAGCCTGTTCACCTAAGGAGCTAGTAGGTCTAAGAGTCAGATTAGAGCCTATTTGCCTAAGGAGCTAGTAGGTCTAAGAGTCAGATTAGAGCCTATTTGCCTAAGGAGCTAGCAGGTCTAAGAGTCAGATTAGAGCCTGTTCTCCTAAGGAGCTAGCAGGTCTAAGAGTCAGATTAGAGCCTGTTGTCCTAAGGAGCTAGCAGGTCTAAGAGTCAGATTAGAGCCTGTTCTCCTAAGGAGCTAGCAGGTCTAAGAGTCAGATTAGAGCCTGTTCACCTAAGGAGCTAGCAGGTCTAAGAGTCAGATTAGAGCCTGTTCTCCTAAGGAGCTAGCAGGTCTAAGAGTCAGATTAGAGCCTGTTCACCTAAGGAGCTAGCAGGTCTAAGAGTCAGATTAGAGCCTATTTGCCTAAGGAGCTAGTAGGTCTAAGAGTCAGATTAGAGCCTATTTGCCTAAGGAGCTAGCAGGTCTAAGAGTCAGATTAGAGCCTGTTCTCCTAAGGAGCTAGTAGGTCTAAGAGTCAGATTCGAGCCTGTTCGCCTAAGGAGCTAGTAGGTCTAAGAGTCAGATTCGAGCCTGTTTGCCTAAGGAGCTAGTAGGTCTAAGAGTCAGATTAGAGCCTGTTCTTCTAAGGAGCTAGCAGGTCTAAGAGTCAGATTAGAGCCTATTTGCCTAAGGAGCTAGCAGGTCTAAGAGTCAGATTAGAGCCTGTTCTCCTAAGGAGCTAGCAGGTCTAAGAGTCAGATTAGAGCCTGTTCTCCTAAGGAGCTAGCAGGTCTAAGAGTCAGATTAGAGCCTGTTCTCCTAAGGAGCTAGCAGGTCTAAGAGTCAGATTAGAGCCTGTTCTCCTAAGGAGCTAGCAGGTCTAAGAGTCAGATTAGAGCCTGTTCTCCTAAGGAGCTAGCAGGTCTAAGAGTCAGATTAGAGCCTGTTCTCCTAAGGAGCTAGCAGGTCTAAGAGTCAGATTAGAGCCTGTTCTCCTAAGGAGCTAGCAGGTCTAAGAGTCAGATTAGAGCCTGTTCACCTAAGGAGCTAGCAGGTCTAAGAGTCAGATTAGAGCCTGTTCTCCTAAGGAGCTAGCAGGTCTAAGAGTCAGATTAGAGCCTGTTCACCTAAGGAGCTAGCAGGTCTAAGAGTCAGATTAGAGCCTATTTGCCTAAGGAGCTAGTAGGTCTAAGAGTCAGATTAGAGCCTATTTGCCTAAGGAGCTAGCAGGTCTAAGAGTCAGATTAGAGCCTGTTCTCCTAAGGAGCTAGTAGGTCTAAGAGTCAGATTCGAGCCTGTTCGCCTAAGGAGCTAGTAGGTCTAAGAGTCAGATTCGAGCCTGTTTGCCTAAGGAGCTAGTATGTCTAAGAGTCAGATTAGAGCCTGTTCTTCTAAGGAGCTAGCAGGTCTAAGAGTCAGATTAGAGCCTATTTGCCTAAGGAGCTAGCAGGTCTAAGAGTCAGATTAGAGCCTGTTCACCTAAGGAGCTAGCAGGTCTAAGAGTCAGACTAGAGCCTGTTTGCCTAAGGAGCTAGCAGGTCTAAGAGTCAGATTAGAGCATGTTCACCTAAGGAGCTAGTAGGTCTAAGAGTCAGATTAGAGCCTGTTCTCCTAAGGAGCTAGCAGGTCTAAGAGTCAGATTAGAGCCTGTTGTCCTAAGGAGCTAGCAGGTCTAAGAGTCAGATTAGAGCCTGTTCTCCTAAGGAGCTAGCAGGTCAAAGAGTCAGATTAGAGCCTGTTCACCTAAGGAGCTAGTAGGTCTAAGAGTCAGATTAGAGCCTATTTGCCTAAGGAGCTAGTAGGTCTAAGAGTCAGATTAGAGCCTATTTGCCTAAGGAGCTAGCAGGTCTAAGAGTCAGATTAGAGCCTGTTCTCCTAAGGAGCTAGTAGGTCTAAGAGTCAGATTCGAGCCTGTTCGCCTAAGGAGCTAGTAGGTCTAAGAGTCAGATTCGAGCCTGTTTGCCTAAGGAGCTAGTAGGTCTAAGAGTCAGATTAGAGCCTGTTCTTCTAAGGAGCTAGCAGGTCTAAGAGTCAGATTAGAGCCTATTTGCCTAAGGAGCTAGCAGGTCTAAGAGTCAGATTAGAGCCTGTTCACCTAAGGAGCTCGCAGGTCTAAGAGTCAGACTAGAGCCTGTTTGCCTAAGGAGCTAGCAGGTCTAAGAGTCAGATTAGAGCATGTTCACCTAAGGAGCTAGTAGGTCTAAGAGTCAGATTAGAGCCTGTTCTCCTAAGGAGCTAGCAGGTCTAAGAGTCAGATTAGAGCCTGTTGTCCTAAGGAGCTAGCAGGTCTAAGAGTCAGATTAGAGCCTGTTTGCCTAAGGAGCTAGCAGGTCAAAGAGTCAGATTCGAGCCTGTTCTCCTAAGGAGCTAGTAGGTCTAATAGTCAGATTAGAGCCTGTTCGTCTAAGGAGCTAGTAGGTCTAAGAGTCAGATTAGAGCCTGTTCTCCTAAGGAGCTAACAGGTCTAAGAGTCAGATTAGAGCCTGTTGTCCTAAGGAGCTAGCAGGTCTAAGAGTCAGATTAGAGCCTGTTCACCTAAGTAGTTAGCAGGTCTAAGAGTCACATTAGAGCCTGTTCTCCTAAGGAGCTAGTAGGTCTAAGAGTCAGATTAGAGCCTGTTCTCCTAAGGAGCTAGTAGGTCTAAGAGTCAGATTAGAGCCTGTTCTCCTAAGGAGCTAGCAGGTCTAAGAGTCAAATTAGAGCCTGTTCTCCTAAGGAGCTAGCAGGTCTAAGAGTCAGATTAGAGCCTGTTCTCCTAAGGAGCTAGCAGGTCTAAGAGTCAAATTAGAGCCTGTTCTCCTAAGGAGCTAGCAGGTCTAAGAGTCAGATTAGAGCCTGTTTGCCTAAGGAGCTAGTAGGTCTAAGAGTCAAATTAGAGCCTGTTCTCCTAAGGAGCTAGCAGGTCTAAGAGTCAGATTAGAGCCTGTTTGCCTAAGGAGCTAGTAGGTCTAAGAGTCAGATTAGAGCCTGTTCGCCTAAGGAGCTAGTAGGTCTAAGAGTCAGATTAGAGCCTGTTTGCCTAAGGAGCTAGTAGGTCTAAGAGTCAGATTAGAGCCTGTTCTCCTAAGGAGCTAGCAGGTCTAAGAGTCAGATTAGAGCCTGTTTGCCTAAGGAGCTAGCAGGTCAAAGAGTCAGATTCGAGCCTGTTCTCCTAAGGAGCTAGCAGGTCTAAGAGTCAGATTAGAGCCTGTTTGCCTAAGGAGCTAGCAGGTCAAAGAGTCAGATTCGAGCCTGTTCTCCTAAGGAGCTAGTAGGTCTAAGAGTCAGATTAGAGCCTGTTCGCCTAAGGAGCTAGTAGGTCTAAGAGTCAGATTAGAGCCTGTTCTCCTAAGGAGCTAGCAGGTCTAAGAGTCAGATTAGAGCCTGTTCTCCTAAGGAGCTAGTAGGTCTAAGAGTCAGTTTAGAGCCTGTTCTCCTAAGAAGCTAGCAGGTCTAAGAGTCAGATTAGAGCCTGTTTGCCTAAGGAGCTAGCAGGTCTAAGAGTCAAATTAGAGCCTGTTCTCCTAAGGAGCTAGCAGGTCTAAGAGTCAGATTAGAGCCTGTTCTCCTAAGGAGCTAGCAGGTCTAAGAGTCAAATTAGAGCCTGTTCTCCTAAGGAGCTAGCAGGTCTAAGAGTCAGATTCGAGCCTGTTTGCCTAAGGAGCTAGTAGGTCTAAGAGTCAGATTAGAGCCTGTTCTCCTAAGGAGCTAGTAGGTCTAAGAGTCAGATTGAGCCCTGTTCTCCTAAGGAGAGCTAGTAGGTCTAAGAGTCAGATTCGAGCCTGT